>NC_049996.1:7755665-7758738 GCF_000003815.2 Branchiostoma floridae
AGACATCTTGCACATTGTGGTTACTGTTTCACATGGCCTGTTTCCGTCATCTTCGTAATGAAAACATTTACAAATAAAATCATATTAATTTCCACTGCATCTTGTTTACTATAGTTACACAATCTCTGTTTAACTATTATTCTTATCTTGCAAATATTTGACCTCTTGTCAAAGTCATTATGGTACAAAAACAGTTGAAACGTTTTCCTAAAATATTCATGCACTAATTATTACACCATGAACAATGAAGAATTCGAAATAAAAGTCTATTTCTTATTCTTACAACTTAAGCCATCTAATTATTTCAATGATGCCATATTTATCTATTTACATATCTTATCCTTTGACTCTGTGGCATTTTTAATAACATTTTTTTTTCTTTTGCAAGAGCCGACAACTTTTTATCGAGTTATTTATCAAACTGGTAAAGCTTTGCAAGGGTGTCATAATCATATTCAAAACAAATTCCATTCTCATAATAGATTGCCCAATGTATGATAAGACAGACAATTGTTACAATATTGCACAAACAAAAACTATCATGAGCTTTTCATATCTCTAGTAGTATGTAACATAACCCATATAAAACTCTGTAGGACAGAGATTACAGCTGACACTAGCATGTATATACTTTCCTTTAAAACATAATTTTCTGGACTTTCACGTATAGCATGATTGCTGTTATTCATGACGCTACACTAATTTTTTTGAGAGTGCAAAAATTTAACTGTCATGTACACGATGCCGTACTTTGAACCTGCTAAAATATCGAGCATTAAAGCTCTCCCTCTTTCTTCTTATAATTAAAGTATGCAATGCATGTGGCTAGATTAGAGCTTGATTTTGATTACGTTATAAATCATTGAAACTGATTAGATTTTGAGTGATTCCCTTTGAAATAGGAAGGTGTACAAGGAATCTTAAAGCTGTTGTTGCTGTCAATGCTGTCTCTAACGGCTCAGCACTAGAGGCAGGCAGCATGGGCAAGGCGATGCTGGACAGGGTGTTCTGGGCTGCTGCAGTGGTTCGGGTGGCAGTTGAGGATTGATACCTGACATAAGTCAAGTCAGTAAGTCAACGGCTCAAACTAGAAACTAGTCTCTTTTTCATCTATATCCGGAGCGGTTATGGAACCCACTTCGTCAGTTCCGCCTGCCACTACTTCAGTTCCGCCTGCCACTACGTCAGTTCCGCCTGCCATACGTCAATTCCGCCTGCCACTACGTCAGTTTCGCCTGCCAAGCGTCACTTCCGCCTGCCTCTACGTCAGTTCCGCCTGCCACTACGTCGATTCCGCCTGCCACTACGTCACTTCCGCCTGCCACTACGTCACTTCCCCCTGCCACTACGTCATTTCCGACTGGCACTTCGTCACTTCCACCTGCCACTACGTCAATTCCACCTGCCACTACGTCACTTCCACCTGTCACTACGTCACTTCCGCCTGCCACTACGTCACTTCCGCTTGCAACTGCGTCAGTTCCCCCTGTGGAGGCAAGCTCGGTGCTTGCAGCGGCGGTTGCTCCGCTGTCCTGTTGAGGCTTGTCCAGATGAGAGCGTGCAGTTTTCTCGACATCAGCTAAAGTTGTCTTGGGCATTTCTGTAGCACACACTGTGGTCTTCCGATTGCTAACAGTGGCAGTACATCCACTGGCCTTATTTGGACTATCTAGCTGAATGCGTGCTCTGTTCTCCTCCACATCAGTGAAAGTTGTAAGGGGTATGTCTGCAGAAGAGCTGGTCTCAGACGCCGTTGCGGTGGTCCTGTGCTTCATGGCAGCGGTGCTTGCTCTATTGTCTTTGTTAGGTTCAGCCAGACCAAAGCGTTCCCTGATCGCCACCTTCCATTTCTCGCACCATCTTCGATGTTATTGTCAGTATCAGGGCCAGTAGAAGGCCCTGAGAAGCATTCAGCACAATGAAGATGTACTCGACAGCTCGGCTGTTGACGTAAGGATAGATGAAGCCGAGAATCCAGGTGAACCCCGTCAGGAAGCAGATACGCAGGTAAACCCAAGCCTTGCTGCTGTTCGAACGTGACTTTGCCTTGTCGGCTATCTCAAATGACTTCCGTATGGCAAGCAAGACAAAAGTGGCCAAGACAGCATTGACTAGAATGGCGCTGAAGACAGGGACTCCAAAAGCCAGCAGGTTGGCTACCGGATTGCCGATCCAACAGTTCTCTCCGTACCCCACACTGACGGAACTGCCGAACTCTACAATCACAGTCACTATGACTATAGGGACCGGCATCAGCCATGTGTACAACAGGTACTGGTACAGCTTCGCTCTTTCTAAAGCATCACGAAACGTTAGAAAGAGGTCCATGGCAAGCGCGTTCATGGATGTGAAGGCCGTCAACAGAAAGTAGTGAAGAATTATCGCGAACGCTGCACAAGCCGATCCGAGGGGGACCCTCACACGTACCATAAACAAGACTTCAGCAAACGCCATGCATACCAACATCTGAACCTTCAGCTTTTCTGGGACTTTCTCCCACCGACCAGATCTTATATTGTGGACTACGTAACCAAACACTGCTACAGCGGACACTATCACAAGACCTAGGGTTAACCAGCCCTGGGTAGCGTCCCAAGGGTTAGGTATCTGTGTGTAGTTTGAGAAGTACTGAAGAATGCACTCCCCGCAGATCGATGCTGTTGTGTTCAGAATGGCCACATGCTCAGCTGGGCAGGACACGTTAGAACCCAACAGGAGGACGCTACCATTGGGAAGGACACGGAACTCTTCCGATGTGAACGTCAGAGCGGGTTCGCTGCAGTTTTGTAAGGGGGTGGTATTGTTTAATGAGCCGTGAGTTCTACGGGAGGACGAGAATAACCTGCATGTGTCTGCAAAAGGATCGTATAAAGTGTCGGAAGGACACTGATTGGGACTGTTTCCACCACTCCCATACGAATTAAAGTTGAAGAGATTAGTGAGTGAGAATCTTGAGGGACATGCGTAATATTGAACGCAAGGTTCTTCTCGGAGTCCACTTAGTTCCGAAAAAGAAGCACACTTAAGGTTTGTGACTACCGTTAGAGAAAGTCCTTCACAAAGAGCACAGTGA
>NC_049996.1:7758838-7760608 GCF_000003815.2 Branchiostoma floridae
AGTAGGAGATATTACAACTCTCTTCTGAAATATCAGCCTGGAAACATCGTCTAGCATGCCGTATGTCTAAAGGGACAAACGCTATCGTTTTCGTTCCAAAGCAATATTCGTCCCTACTTTCAATGATGCTGTTATATTCTTGGGAACCCCTAGGGATTTGTGGAGACAACTCAAGCATCCCTGTACATTCAACTTGCGACTCCCAAAGAACTGTTTCTGTTAAAGAAACATTGTTACAAATTGCACAAAATATGTTTCTGTAGGGGATTTTTGAATCGTCCTCCACAGGCATTCTATGGACGAGCTCACTTGGATTAAAAGGGTCCACTTGTTTTAAACACTTATCCTTTGTGATGTCATCTGTCCATTCATTAGGACAGTCGGCAACCATCCAATAGGACTCTTTGTTTTTGTTACTCTGGGTGTCAGGAGAAAGGCCAGACACACAGTCCCACTTCAGATGGTGATGGTCAGACGGTGTTTGGGATTCACTGCCTCCTCTGTAGCGGATGGAATAAAGCTTTAATAAATCACAATGCCTCTAATTAAGATGTTATGTTGAAAATTTAAACACGTCCTTTTCATTTTCGTAGATGCTGAGTAAAAGGAACAATTAGAATCAGGGATTCTTTGTCGAAAATGAAAATTAGTCCAATTATAACGATGGAGGTTAGACACCCTGATAACAGGAGATGTAGGACAACAGTAACTCATTAGACAAAGAAATGGATAGATTGTACTTATCTAGTTGTCTATCAGACACTAAGTAGCTGTTATCTTGCAGGCCAATAACAGCTAAGGAAATCCCTTCACCATGGATACTAGTAAACAACATGGTAAACAGCATAGTCCAGTTTTAGCACTTACATAATGTGCAGCATGTAACAAGATTGTTGCACTTTTATTTCAATTCCATTTGAACAAACTAGACGTTATGCTGTGGACAGAAAGGGGCACAATGAGAAGATTTGTTAGAAAAAAAATCACATTTTTTGTACGTGTAAAACTTTTCTTGTCACCGTTGAAATCGGCACTAGCAGATGGATAAATAGTGATGAAGACGTGAAGTTAAAATCGCTGTCAGTTGTTAGCATCAAGGTACATCAAGTCTATGATGTGGTTGGATGTGAAAAACTCATAGGACTGCTTTTAAGCTGTGATAAGCAATCAAGTATACGAACGGGTTAATTCGTTTCAAAATACCATGTAATGTATTTTCTGTCTTACTTTCTCTAAGACTTTTCACCACGCACACGGTTTCAAATATATGTTAATCTAATCATCCGATGTTGTTTAATTAGTAGAGTTGTAAGATGTATTCTGTATTCTTTCTCTTTTTTTTGTTGCAGTTTATAGTTCACCATAAAAAATTACTGTATTTTTTGTCGTGTCAATAAAGCTTGTCTGATAATAATAGTATCTTGAAGGTTTTTCTTGTTACCTAAAGCCCCTGGACTGTCTTTGATATCTTTTATCAGTAATCATATCCCTGTATGTTAGTCTCAATCAATATGATTGAAATATATATCAATATGGTGAACAGTTGTTGGCCAGCATGAGGTCCGAGTCGATGAGGCTGCTATCGGCCTGATTTTACCAGGCTAGTAGAGGTTTACTTACTGAAAGTCTTGGCAGCAGTCACCGAAAAAGCTGCAGTCTTCGTCACAGTAGCAAAGTCGTGATGGGAAAGACTCTGCACAGGTGTAGTCTCCACCGCAGTCCTGGCCGACAGATCTAGAGCCCGGTGATAAAGGGTCAGAGCCACCGGTG
>NC_049996.1:7760708-7764202 GCF_000003815.2 Branchiostoma floridae
AAAAGAAATCGAGGTCCGATCTTAAAAACAATGTTTGTAGTATGTGTGGGAATAGGTGTTCATCATTTAAATTTTCGTCCTTAGCAACCTCATTTTTCTATTTATTTGACCCCAAAGTTGAACTGGAACTTTAGCAATTATCCCATAGGAACCAATAGATAAGGTATTATTCCCATCATGCATCACGCCCGATGAATCTGCATGAAGGGACAATATTCAGTTACTGGATTATAAATGGTCCATTCATTTGTTCATCTGTGATTAATAACATTAATTGTTACACATTTAGCTGATTTTGTGCACATAAAGATGTGGTCTTTTTGAAAATAACACTCTCCTCTGGAGTAGAGTATGGCTTTAACTAGAGGGTCACATTTTCGTGATTATGCAGAATGTTTCCCAGCGGTTTTAACGGTCACTAGTCTACTGCTAAATTTCCATCGTAGCAACTTTTTGATTACACGACTCCACACACACCCTGAGCCAGGGCTCCAGACTAACTTTTTAACTAAGAGCATGGTGCTCCTAACTTGTAAAACTTAGTAGCACCAGCAAAAATTTAGGAGCACCACTATGAAAGGTAAAAGCACAAGCAAATGTCTTAAGCCATACAAAGTATTACTCCTATTAATCAATGTTTTTAACCTGGAATTAAACATTTGGATAGGCATTGATCCTGTTAAAAATGTTTGTTTGTTTGAACCTTTATTCATGAATGCTCATATCGGCCTTTGAGAGGAATAAACAAAAATAGTAGCAGTTACAGTCATATAGAACTATTGTACTAGTTAAGCATATAACATAGGCTGTACATAGAGCATGCGGTAGATTGATTATTCTGTCCTGTTCTATTTAAGAACACCTGTCACAACTGACAGCTCTGTTAAGAGAAATAAACAAAAGTAATAGTAGCACTGCAGTAAGTCATGAACCGTCTGTGCTATATAACATAGGCTGTACATTGTATGAGAAATAAACCGAAATAAATAATAGTTCATTGTTCTCGCCATGCCTTTTCAGCATTACGGCCCGCTACACTGTGGGCTGGAAAAACGACGCTGTAAAGAGCCCGCTACGCTGTATTTTCACCCAGCGTAGCAGCAAAAAAAATGGGGAGGAAATTAAAAATACCGTAGTAAAAATACAAAAGCACGCGCCAAGAACGCGCCTTCGCTGTTTCAGGAAGTTATCAGCTCTATTAAAGGGAGATGTACAGCTGTTTCGCAGCCCCTCCTACCCAGGACCGCCCTTGCGTTCGCGCGAAATAGGCCTCGCCGCCGCACGTGATCAGGGGATGGGATCCCTCCCCAGAACAGCCAATATGTTTAAGATTTCCCGCGACTTCATCAAAGGACGCCGGCAATCAAACGCGGCTAGCTGTTGTTAGAGTTTCAAACAGTCATATGTCGTTTCCACAAAATTATTTATTAAACTGTAACATTTAGTCCCACATGTTTTATAGAGTAGAATCTGACGGGGAACAGCGGTTTCGCCGGGTATTTTTCTTGAAACATGTCCGTGGGGAAATCGTCTGATAGCGAGGCGGCGACGTAGGGATATAAGGCCGTCAACATTAACAACAGTCGCACGGCACGGCGGTGTTTCCGCGATTCATTCCGCCAGCGGGGCGCGCTATCACTCAGCCAGCCGGCGTGTTGCTTGATTTTTCTAACCGCGGCTTCGTTCAGCAGCCATTACTTTAGGCGTAAGCTTTATTTCTTGCTCATTTTTTTATTGGCGCGCCGTGCGACCGTCATTTCAAAAATAGTTAAAATTACGGTCGCAATGCGAGCAAATCTAGTCGCAGACCCTCTCCTTCTTGTCGCGGTGCTGATACTGGTGTAGTAATATACATTCAACATTAAGCTCTATTTCTTTACCAAAACATGCACATAAATGCAGAATCCCAAAGGTAGGTTTTGGTCGCAAGACGAAAGTATTCTTATATTAAATGGATGTTTAAAAAGTAAAAAGGACAAATGAAAAAAAGTTCTCCCGCCTGGGACTCGAACCAGGAAATTACGATCAGATGCCGATGCACTCAGACCACTCGGCCACTTACCGCACAACCAAAACCTGGAACTTTATCAGGTATACAAATGTATTGCATAGCTTGAACAGCTAGCGCCCTCAAGCGATCCATTGCTTCTCTCCAGGCTTCTCGCAGCATGACCGGACGGCTCCCATGCTTGCGGACACCGGCCTCACAGCCTATCTGAGACCGGTATCAAAACCATGCGGCGCAGTGCAGGTAAAAAGTACGGGGACATCACACCACCTTGTGGGACACCAGATGTCGGCTCCTTCCATGAACTGGCCACGCCGTTGAATACTACCCTCTGACGCCGACCGCTGAGGTAGCTGTGGACCCAAGACACCACGGACTGGCCTGGATATCGATCACACGCTGTTGTAGTATGGCATGATTGACTCGATCGAAGGCTTTAGAGCAAACAAAGCTCTGACCAGGGTTGCCTTCTTAGAATCCAACGCAGTTAGCCAAATTTGTACCATACGCACAAGAGCGATCGTAGTTGAAGAGCACCTCATGTACGCGTACTGGTCTTTAATGACGGCGCCTAAGGAAGAGAGAAGTCTCTTCAGGATGCATCGTTCCATCAGCTTAGCCAGCACAGACAGCAGAGAGATGGGCCTCATGTCACAAACATCAGTCGCCCCGCGGATTTTGGGACTGCTGCGATGTTGGCTGATTTCTATATGAGGGGCACTGTACCGTCTTCGTACGAGGCATTGAAGAGGTGAGTTATGATGGGTGCAAGATCTTCAGCGTGTTCTTTAAGGATCCAGCTGGGGAGATCGTCCGGACCACTTGCCTTTCTGGGGTTTATGGACTTCAGCAAGGATTTTACTTCTCAAATCGAGCAGAGTTCATGACCACTGGCTCCACGTGGGAGAGGGAACAAGGAGAGTGGCCGGCCCTGGCACCAAGATTCGGAGAAGTGCTTGTTGGTGCTTTCTGCCACTTCCACAGCAGATAGTCCACCCGTTGTGACAGACCCAGACCTCTCGCACGTTCTTCCAAGCTCCTTATTGATGCATGACCACCACTTGCTTGGATGTTTGCGCTTCAGGTGTTGAGTGTGGTTGCGATAATGCCAGTTCTTCGCTTGTCGTAAAACAGTCTTCACCTTGTTTATGAGGCGTCTCCAAATGGGCGATTTACCATGTCGCCGGAATTCTGTTTGTCGTTTGACGATCGCCCTTTTGACTGTCAGTCATCCAGGTCTTGTTTTTCTTAGGGACGGTTTTAACACGCATAGGAAAGTGTATTTCGACAATGGCATTGATGGTGGTTGAAAAGGTTGAAAACTTTTTCTCCACGGACACAGCTTCACTCACTGCCGTCCACTCCGTCCCGGCTAGGGCTAGTGCAAAGCCAACTTTCCTTGCATTGGTCACCACCCTGCGACATGTCGACCGCATTTGACTCTTTCTTCCATAGCAGCTTTGTGCTGTTTTCAGACTGAAGGTCC
>NC_049996.1:7764302-7786856 GCF_000003815.2 Branchiostoma floridae
AGAGCAAGCCAGCTGGGCAATTAATTACCCCTGTCACCACTGTGAGCCGGGGTGAATCACTATATACACTTTAGGGATATGAAGCCAGTGGCTGCACAGATCCACAATAGTAACTGTGACCATCCCTGTCACCTCTATATGGAATTAACCATTATAAACACATTAATAAGAATATGTGCCAGGTGCAGGTGTAACAATCGGAAATAAAAATGCAATGGTGAGGTTGCTAGAAAGGTGTAGTTTTGGATCTCACCGTTTACCATAGGTAGATATATAAGAACACACTAAGATATATATAAGAATAGACATATAAGACCAATGATAGAATAATTTTGCCAAACGTCAAACCATATCGACCCCACAACACACCATACGCACCATCACAAAACAAAATATTTCATGCAGGTTTGACTTTCCAGAGTCTTGTTATGGTTGTAATAATTTCAGAAATCCAAGTTTGCCAAGACTAGCCTACTGATAGACAAAGATGGGTGAACGCACTACACGATGAAGCGTGTAAGCCATATTAACGTCACACACCAAAGAAGACAAAACAAGCAACATATACCAGACCGACGTCACAGACTATGTTACCTACGGTCACTTGTTTACACTTTCATTTAAATGTGTTAAGAGCCTGTGGTGTGTGAGGATGGCTGTGGGGCACCCGGTCTCCTGCCCTGTTCAGATATACGATATATAAACGTGTGTAATAAAGAGCATGTGGTGTGTGGGGATGGCTGTTGGGGGACTGGGAGTCCCATCTCTGACACACCCGGTCTCCCTTCCTGTGGGTTGGAACATACAATAGTTATAGACCGCTCCCCAAGTCACATACTGGGTTTCAAACGGGTGTCGCATGCATAGTAATGATCCCCGATTTGTATTTTGGTAGGCATTCATGAAAGCCTCGTTACCAATTCCCCGTCGCACTCGTTTACCCTATCCAGACTGGGCTTTTTGGGCCTTCCCTGGCCGGGGGGGGGGGGGGGGGGTTTGGGCCATCCCCAAATTTGCAGGAGAGATTGTACTCATCGAGTTTTATAATTCCTAAAAAATTTTATATTATTATGACGTAATATGACGTAATTATGACGTCATTAATTCATATTTTTGGCTAATACGGGGAA
Source organism: Branchiostoma floridae (assembly GCF_000003815.2). Classification (NCBI taxonomy): domain Eukaryota; kingdom Metazoa; phylum Chordata; class Leptocardii; order Amphioxiformes; family Branchiostomatidae; genus Branchiostoma; species Branchiostoma floridae. Next base: position 7,765,433 of record NC_049996.1, read on the forward strand.
TTCCCATAATACCTAGATATCTCACTCAAAAAGTTACCAATAATGGTTTCTTATTAATATTTGAGTGTTATTAGACTTCTGTTGTCAAAAGACGACCCAACGACGTCAAAATGACGTCATAGAATGACGTCATCTATAGTTTAGCTATCCGCCATCTTGGATTATCAACCTTAAATTTTTCAAGATACATTTTTTTCAACATATAACGCCAAAACCCCATGGAAATGGATTACAAACGTTCACATGAATGTTTTCTGTAAGAATATACCACGTAGTGATGAAATCTGAGTGAAAATAAGCTTGTTATACTTTAAATCATGATATTGTCGGCCATCTTGGATTTTGACCAATTACGTCATCTCATTAGCATAGTTTATGAATATTTAATTATACATGTTTAACTAAGATGTGTCAGATATTAAAGATATATGAAAAGAAGTTTAGAAAGAAAATCTTAAAATCCCATTGTTTCAACCAAAATTAGTGATTTTTGTAAAATTTGCCTTTCAGAAACCCATTGCCATGGCAACACGAAAAATCATAAACTTACCCAATTTGTTTTAAATTGTTGCCAACAATATTTTAGGAAAACTCACCAAGTTTGGTTATTCTAGCACAAGCCGTTTGAGAGATATAGGAGGTCAAAGTTGGCGCAGGCACAGGTTTGCGATAGTAAAATCTGCCCTGGTTCCATAAAAAAATGCATCTTACTGAAAGGGAAACATCCTGCAGTTTCTCGAAAGTGTTACCTGGCAAGCGTCGGAATTTTTTGTTTGTGCTTTCTTGATGTCAAAGTTTTGATTTCGAAGGTTTGGAGGTTCCTAAACTACCCAGCTAGTCTCACCTGTTAGTCTGCCCTGCGTAACTCCTTCCCTTATCCACTGCGTAGAAGCATCGCGTCGGTGGGGCTGAAATCAAAACAAAATGGAGGACGTATGAAAAATAAATTTTTGAACACATACATTTCTACAGTTGCCACGTATATACCAAGCTTACCTGAATGTGCGATCTAAAAAATATTATCTTAATGTCTGTATCATTCTATGTTAAATTCAGTCTATGAAATCTGATAAATTTATTTCGCTTAACGTGGAAGAGCACAAAATTGATCTAAAGTAGATATGACAACAGAGTTTTGTATGGTATCGCAGTTAGGTTGGAAAAGTTACTGAGTGTGTCTATTATGTAGCCCCTACGCTGCAGTCATGGGTCGTAAGCTTCATTTTATGCGATCGTGTTCTGTTGGAAAAGGTACTAACTAATTAACACGACCAGGTTAAAGATGTGTATCCGTCCTTGGTTCAGGAGGTGAAAGGTGGTGGAAGGCGTTGGCGAACTTTATTCGTCAACGTTGAAGAATATAAACGTTGAATTTACCGTCACAGGCGAAGACCTCCTCGCAGTACATCCACCTGATGAGCGGGTTGTTTGTGTAGCACCACGGCCTGTCCTTCCCGTCCGGATTCCGACAGTAGTTCCGCTCCAGCCCTGCCCGTGGGTAGGCCTGGGGAGTGTGGTTATGGGTATGGGGATACTGAGATGTCCAGAACTGACAGGCGTTGTCCCGGTTTGCACGGCCCCTGTAGGTTGTCCCTCTGTCCCGTAGATAGTAACAGACTGTGGACATATAACGTTACATCGTAAATATGTTGCAAAACTCAATTTTTTGCATGCTGTAGGTACAGAAGTATAGGCTAGCTTGATTGTTGCAGTGCACGTTCAAATTTTTAACTCCCAAATAAACCGTACGTACCACAGTTCTGCTCGTCACTGTTGTCCCCACAGTCGTTTCTGCCGTCACACCGAGAAAGCTGGTGGAACAGGGCTCCATTGTCACAGGCAGAGGCCGCTGGAGAACGATAGGGCACTGTTGATCCACCACTTATGCATAACTTATCATTCAACTATCTCTCACTGTCTCTCTGTCTGTCTCTGTCTTTTTGTCTCTCTGTCTCTCTCTGCCTCTCTGCAGCTGTCTCCCTCTATCTTTGTCTCTCTTTGTCTCTCGCTCTCTCTGTTTCTGTCTCTCTGTCTCTCTCTCTTTCTCAGAGTGATACAGAATACAAATCTTTATGTGTTGTATGTATTAATTGGAGTGAGCTGGGTGTTAGTGGTTCAATCCTTGTCCACCATATATACACATCAATACAGAACTAGCGTCTACAAACATTACAGCCAGTTTACTCACAGCAGGACTCGTCGCTGCCATCCAAACAATCCTCCACATCGTCACATCTAGCATCTTGTACTTGTACAGGCCGACGACCATAGCAGGGAATGTGAGTAAAGGCACACATTTTTTGTGAATCTATACACTGTCCATTGCTGCAGACCAGCCTTCCTTGACGCTCGACTCCACTCGGACAGATCTCTTTATCTACATTCAAGGAGAGAAGTCAGAGGATCGGTGACAAGGTCTCTACACTACTAATTTACGTAGATTGTAATTTTTAGACATAAGCATTTGCACGAGTTTCATGAAATTTACATTAAGTTTATGAAAAACGTATTCGTAGTTAAAACGTACGAGGGTAAGGCAACTATCTCACAGAGCTCTGTTTGTTAATTAACTGGTCCAAATTTGTAGCTGACATTGCGTTTACTTTATAATTTCCAAAAAGGTTCAATTCGCAAAATTTTTTGAATGGACCAGAACTAGTAGTATCGCCAACAAGAGCGGTCACTTCATACTGCACTGGTATCACTACTATTTCAAATAAAGATATTTCGTATTTACGTTGGGAACAAAACATAGAAAATCGAGCAGATTAAAATGGGACTGAGCAGAGCACCTTGGACTAATGCTTGTAGCCTTTCACAGACTACACCTATATATCAGATATTTTGTAAAAATGTTCCTTGTTACCCAACGGATCATTATACCCCCCCCCCCCCGTGGGAGTCTTCATGCTTCATTGAAAATTTAAAAAAATCTTAAAATCCCGGGTTTTTCTTTGAAAAAAAAACGGGATTTTTTTGGGGGGTCCAAATAAAATCCCGGGTTTTCTTTGAAAAAAAAAACGGGATTTTTTGGGGGTGCCCAAATAAAATCCCGGGTTTTCTTTTAAAGAAACGGGATTTTTTCGAATACCCTGATAAAATCCCGGGTTTTTTAATTAAAGAAACAGGATTTTTTGCTACTAACTTCTAAGGACACTGTCAGATAAACTGTGCCAGACTATATGTTAATAAGAATGGGAAGTTAAGTCATTATCAATGGCACTGAAAGTAGCAGGCACGTTTTACCTGGGGTACAGACTCGGGTCTATATCAGAACCACTGTACGTTGCGGTTTACATCATGTTGTTGTGACTTCAGTGATTAATGAGCAGAATGCTGCTGATGATAATAGTCATAAATTGATGTAAGGAGGGGTCACTACAAGGTGCATTAATGTGAAAATTATGTGAATTTAGTGCAAGATTCTATAAAGATGTGATACAATGTGAATCCGGCTAGAAATATGTGAAACCCAAAATGTGATCTCTTTTTAAAATGTGTATGGTCAAATGTTATTATAGGTAAAACAATGTGACCCTTCCCAAAGTGTGAATCAGTTATGTGAAATTGCACAACCCTAACACTTGACCCCAAAAATGTGAATGTAAAATGTGAAAAAAATGTAAAGGGATGTGAATGGACTTTACTCCGAAGACTGCACAGAGTCAAATGTGAAATTATGTGAAGTTGAAATCACACTGTCACATAACAGACCAAAATGTGATTTAATGTGAAAGTGTGTCACATAATTCAACATTTGCCGGGGTCCAACCTCAGAATATGAATTTATGTGAAAAAAGCTAACCCGCCGTGCATGAGCCTTATTTCGCGCCATGCGCTTTTATCAGTCTCAAATAGGCCACATAGAAAGTAGAATTCATAAAGGAAAGAAATGAGAATATCGCCCATAGCCAATAAAGTACGCACGCGGTTAATATGAAAAATTGTGACTTGCCTGCGATAAAAGATGTAATCCTTTTTAATGACCAAACTACCATTGCCGATTTCTTTTCCAACTAGCGTAATAGTTAAGCAGACCGAATTGGAGGCTCATCTCCCGTGGCGCAATGCTCTTCAGAGCAAGCGAGGATGAGTGAGTGAGTGAATGAGTGAGTGAGTGAGTGAGTGAGTGAGTGAGTGAGTGAGTGAGTGAGTGAGTGAGTGAGTAATAGTTTAGTAGAGAAATAATCTCTAAGCTGATGAGCAGACCCACTCTGTCTCAGCATTCCACGGTGTTTGGAAACATTTGGTGTGGTTAGACAACATTTAGCAGCTTCTAAACTCTTTGTCTCCCGCATCTTCCGGCATTGTATCTCAACGCTAACATGTGTGCAAGTCACTAAAGCTTACAATATTATACTATATTCATCTACATCTTATGATCTAAGAAAATGTCGTTCTACGGTGTCAACTTCAGAAAATAACACACAGGATTCAACACGACACCATTTACATAGCAGATTAGACATGTATGTGTCAAACACTGTCAGTCTTGGTCCACTTCACGTACGGCAGAATATCCCTCAAGGCTCAAGGTCTCAAAACACAGTTTTTCGCCTATGGCGATTTACATGGTTAAGGATCCCCAAAGTGAGGTGGTTCGACGACTCAAAACCTATAGTAGGGTGCAGATACAATTTACAAGAATTTATCATGTTGAACTTGAGGGTACAATGTACAAGATATCGGAAAATGAGCATAGATTTGTCTGCTCGTTTTTCTATAAAAGCCACTTTGATTTGACCCCCAGCGGAGGTCATGAAACTGCAGCCAACGCACAGGTAACAGTATCAAGGCACAAATTCCCACCAGCCGACGAAGCAACGTAATCCAACTTATACAGTATCAGCACCGATGTATTCCTCTACCATTCACCACATTTTCCACCTCGCTGTTGTGCACGGAATAATAATTACGGCCTTTGCAATTGCAAGTACTGTGAGGGACTATTTTATACCCAAACTACTTTTGGGGACAGGGGTCGCGGATACATACTGTGTTCTGATACCTCTAGGATGATACACGGTGCAGCTAGCAAATACCCTTCCGTACCGCCTGCTTCCTGAGATCTTTTAAGAAGCGGGAGTGAGACATAGGCTCAGAGCAAACGAATCAACACTCCTGACGAAGGTCGACGGATGTGCGACCGAAAATTCGAGGTGAGCAATTTTTTGTATACTTCAATATGGATTATACCATCGCAACACAGATGAGCTTTCATGCTAATAAACATGTCATATTTGAAAATAAAGTGTTTCTGACCTGTCTCAGCATACACCTCCACCTCGCACAGTGACAATTCGTCTCGCCGTCCCATCAGCTGTATTGACACATAACGACCGGGTATCGGCGGGCTGCAGTACACCACGATAGTCTGCCCATCCTTTGGTGTGTCCGTGTACATCTCTCCGCACTGATCATTCTGGGCAAAGTCCTCATTCGGGCCGACGCGCACCATGAAGTTCTTCAATCGTTCTCCTGCAAATACAAACATTCATAAATGTAATTGCATCTTTCAACATCTTTCGGCATCGTGTTGGGCAATCGGTAACGTATTTGACCCAGACCCAAGACGTAACGAGTTCGAAATCGCTGATTTGTTCTAATGTTGTGCCCTTGGGAAAGGCACTTTACACGACTTTCCTCACTTCACTCAGGTGAAAATGAGTACCTAGCTTCGGTTAGGGCCGTCTTCGGATAAGACGTTAAATGGAAGTCCCGTGTTCGAGGAGAGCCACACCTATAGCACGTTAAAGATCCCACTACACTTCTCGAAAATAGTAGGGGTCCTTCCCGGTGTGATCGGTTAAAAACTACAGTCCAAAGGCCGCATCTGGGGCAATTACTGTCGTATTGAAGTCACCTGAGTGGCGCCTAATGGCAGCTTGCCCCAAACCCTTGCGATTTACCCCCGCGCCTATTGTAAGCTCCTCGCAAATCAACCCTGGCTGTGAAGAGAGAGTAGTCGGCCCACACAATAACATAACAATAACACAAAAAAAATCTACAAAATGTAACCCATTTGCGTCTTTCAAGAGCACGCTGAATAAGTATTTAACCTAGCCTTTTAAAAGCACACTAAACCTCTGTAGAGAGGTATTTACTTATTCTCACTTGGTTTAAATTCCTATCAAATCAACATCAACGTCATCTTATTCACAGAGTCATGAAGATTTATCTGTGCCCAGTGCTCTTCGAAATTTGAACTGCTTCTCAAATTCGTTTATGGTAATTACAATAATGTAGTTCTGTAGAAATCCACCATTATTGCGTGGAATAAGATAAGATTAAGATGAATATAAACTTACCACAGCAGTCGCCCCTGTTTAGAATGCTGATCCGCTTTATTGCGTAGGTACGTGACAAATCCACCTTCCACCATGGTTGATATTCATTTTTGGTGTGAGTGCACGCTTTTCCTGTGCCAATGTCCGTCGCTCTGGAACCATCAACAGCCTTTCCGGCACCCAAGGCTTCCCCCAGGTAAACATAGTCGGAACTCTGGGTTGCTGTCTTACCAATAGCCAGGTTGCCTTTCCCTGCAAATGAGCCGTAGTGGAAAGTAAACAACTGCGATGTTTCGGATGATTTTCTTTACGCCGGGTCAAGCAGAATGAACGACCATTAGAAAGGCCGACATTTGTTTGAGAGCAAGTACATCATATTTCAGCCATCTCCCTCCCTATGCAATAATAGACTGTTCCAAAAGCACCCATGTTCGAAAATGAAACACTTCTGCTTAAAATGACTTCTACTAAACACACTTTAGCCCAAAAATGAATCTTAAAAAATTCCCTCCGTGCAAGAATGGACTCTTCTAATGCACCCCATGTAATAAGGTAAAATAGACCAGTCAAAAAACTCTTACGCTAAAAAATGGAATTTTGAATCATCACCCGTTCAAAACTGAATTTGAAAAAAAAAAAACCCCTCCGTGCAATGATAGACTCTCCCTGTGATATCCCTATGTAAAAAAAAACTTCCGCTAAAATAAGACTTTGACATAATCACCTAAGTCCAAAAATGAATTCGTAAAAATGCCCCCTGCGTGTAAGAATCAAATCTAACAGCGCACCCCATTTGAATTGCAAAATAGACCAGTCCAGAAATACTCCCACTGAAATAACAGCCTTTTGTATAAGCAACCCAGTCCAAAATTGAATTTTTTTTAAAAGTCCCCCGTGCATAAATGGACTTTTCCAGATTACATCAGCCTCGCTGATTGGCTTCCGAATCCTCCTCATGTTTTTGATTCAGGCTAGATCATTGGCTGTCTTTGATTAATTTATAGACATGTCCAGGCCTAGCACCTGAAAGAGAAGGTCGTTGACCTCTGGCCAATTTGAAAATGACCCCAAAATATTTTGAGCGTGAAAGAAATTTGGCGTAGATAGGCATTAGATAGTTGGTAAAATGATCCAAGTAAAATGTTTTGCATAAACTACTTTAAAATGCTTAATTTCAGCACTTTTCTGAGGAGAAATTGGTTTTCTTTCGGCCTCCTGCCGTGAACTCCAGTGACCCCACACACCTGCGGCAGCCTGGGCTTTTGCGAGTTAATTGAATTTAATCGGGCCAGCCAATCAGCGCGAGGAAGGCGAATGCTAATTAATATTCATGAGCTGGCTTCAAATGCCGTATATACAGACAGAAACACATGCATATTACAGCCTTACAGTGGCCATACATGTGTGTGTCACCCTTTGCCCGGTTTAAAATTGTAGTTTGCGAGGATTTGGAGTTCAAACAGGGTCATTTGAGCGGTAGCGGATGTTAGAATACAAGTCTTTGTCGTTGAATTAATCAACATTCCGCATGGTAATATCAATCAATTTCGGCATAGTTGACTTTGGTAGGGTTAGTTGAGACAATCGAGTAATTGTATTTTGGCGGAAAACGCGGGAAAATTTTCCAGTGTGCGTTTTTTTCATATCTGCCTCTTAAATGATTTTATTGATATGTAAAGGTCATCTTTTGACCAAAACGGCCCATTGTACCTACCTGGTATTACAATGGAATGACCTGAAATTTGGCGTAGATAGGCATTAGATAGTTGGTAAAATGATCCAAGTAAAATGTTTTGCATAGACTACTTTAAAATGCTTAATTTCAGCACGTTTCTGAGGAGAAATTGGTTTTCTTTCGGCCTCCTGCCGTGAACTCCAGTGACCCCACACACCTGCGGCAGCCTGGGCTTTTGCGAGTTAATTGAATTTAATGGGGCCAGCCAATCAGCGCAAGGAAGGCGAATGCTAATTAATATTCATGAGCTGGCTTCAAATGCCGTATATACAGACAGAAACACATGCATATTACAGCCTTACAGTGGCCATACATGTGTGTGTCACCCTTTGCCCGGTTTAAAATTGTAGTTTGCGAGGATTTGGAGTTCAAACAGGGTCATTTGAGCGGTAGCGGATGTTAGAATACAAGTCTTTGTCGTTGAATTAATCAACATTCCGCATGGTAATATCAATCAATTTCGGCATAGTTGACTTTGGTAGGGTTAGTTGAGACAATCGAGTAATTGTTACTTGGCGGAAAATGCGGGAAAATTTTCCAGTTTGCGTTTTTTTCATATCTGCCTCTTAAATGATTTTATTGGTGTTTAAAGGTTATCTTTAGACCAAAACGGCCCATTGTACCTGGTATTAAAATGGAATGACCTGAAATTTGGCGTAGATAGGCATTAGATAGTTGGTAAAATGATCCAAGTAAAATGTTTTGCATAAACTACTTTAGAATGCTTAATTTCAGCACTTTTCTGAGGAGAAATTGGTTTTCTTTCGGCCTCCTGCCGTGAACTCCAGTGACCCCACACACCTGCGGCGGCCTGGGCTTTGGCGAGTTAATTGAATTTAATGGGGCCAGCCAATCAGCGCGAGGAAGGCGAATGCTAATTAACATTCATGAGCTGGCTTCCAATGCCGTATATACAGACAGAAACACATGCAAATTACAGCCTTACAGTGGCCATACATGTGTGTGTCACCCTTTGCCCGGTTTAAAATTGTAGTTTGCGAGGATTTGGAGTTCAGACAGGGTCATTTGAGCGGTAGCGAACGATACGCATGCATTGAACGTTAGAATACAAGTCTTTGACGTTGAATTAATCAACATTCCGCATGGTGATATCAATCATTTTCGGCAGAGTTAACTTTGGTAGGGTTAGTTGATACATTTGAGGAAATGTTACTTAGCAGATAACGCTGGAAAATTGGCCAGTTTGCGTTTAATTTTGATACGTAGGTTTGGCAGTGGCGAAATTGATTATTTTCTCATCAATATTTCTCGTCATAATTATTTAAACTGTAAATCTAAACAATTGGCTTACATGTGTAATTTTTGTATGAATAAAGATCAGTGGGTACTAGAATTATGTGTAACTTATTGCTCTTTGTCAATAGATCAGCATTTTTCTATAGTAGCCATATGTCTATAGTGGCAACATTTCTCTCACTGTACTGGAAAGAAAAGTGATGTATTTTTTCCCGAGCAAAAATGTAGGTACTTCTAGTGTTGTTGTTTTTTATTATTTTACCTTTGTACATTAAAATTGTAAGTAACTTTAAACTGCCTGAGTTTTAGCCCAATAAAACACTCCCAGTGCCAGGGTATCACCACTGACCCCCGAAAAGAAACCCTCGAACAAGGTAGAAACTCCTATCCTCCGGGTCTCGCACGCTACGAGCAGGAAATTATAACACTAACACAACAAGATTACGCCCGATGGCTGTTGCATACAAAGTAAAACAATTTAACAGTGGTATGCAGGAGAATATACATAACAAAGAAGGAAATAAAATATATAGATAAAGCCACATCAAGTTAAGTTGTTGGTCCTGGAATTTTTCAGAAAAGAAATGAAGCGAAAGACCGGTAAATTCTTTTAAAAATTCGAGACATCTCCAGTTCATACAATGGTTCATGCAAAACAAGAAAAAGATTTAAGTTTTCAACTTGAAAAAACAAACACTCCTACTTCACAGTACCAGCACCTGCTTGATAATTATTAAAACGCATTCCATACTTGAATAAAAGAAAAGTTCACTGCAATAATAAATGTATCCACATCACCAGGAGCTGATAACAGTACTTAGACGTAATAATTGTACTGGAAATTGTTGAATGGCTTCATGTAATGTCCTGATGAAAATCTTCTGAATAGAAGATGCGGTGTTTTTATTTCACTTTCGGAAAAATAGGAGCTGCCGCGATTCTAAAAAAACAATTAGTTATGCATCTGTCTTGACCTGGAATCAATTCACAATATTAGTTCTCTTTTTGGGATAACTTACAGTCAAAATGTTCCATTATTGCGCAGGGGTGACTTGGAACAGTCCAATGTTGCGTGGAAATGGGTATGGCTGAAATATGCTGTATTTGCACCCAAGCAAATGTCGGCCTTTTTAGTTATGTGTTAACTTATGTGATAAAATGTAATGCTGTTGAACCTCAAAATGGTTCACATTATATCACATTTTCTTGGAATCTTGCAACAGATTCACATAATTTTCACATTTATGCACCTTGTAGTGGGTGCAGATGTGTGATTATCATTGTGAAAAGGTAGACGAAGTAATGTTTGAACTTAAAGAAAGTACAGAAAACGTGTCTTGATTCATATTCTTATGTGCAAAATATGTGACACACTCCTGGTCTGTATCAACAAGTTCTTGTGCTGAAACTGTGTTCCACACACACACGCACGCACGTCGTAGAATAGGTAACTGCAACTAGGTAACTACCCGTAAAGGCGCAGTCACATAGGTCCTGCGATTGTTGTATGATTTTGATGCCATGAGATTTTCAAGCAGGTTGTGCAAGAACAAACCACCGACATGGATCAAAAACAGCATTTTGTGTACCAAGACAGTTGATACGTACATTTTTGTCCGGCCAAATACCTTTAGTTAGCGATCGTACAGCGATCGCACGAGCTATATGTGACCGCGCCTTATACCCGCCTCACATTAGGCGCGATTCGATCGGAAGACTAGTTTACGAGCTCTAAATGACATTTTCGTGAGTAAGACGTCCGGTGTTCTCACGATCATCTTGCGATTTTTAGGTATCGCCGGCAATTTTCAGGAGTCTTACGACGGTCGCGGTGCAGCGAAACATGTTATTAACATAAGCGATAAGTCGCAGGAGATCTCCGAGATCGCAGAGCTCGTTACCGAGTCGCAGATCGTGCGTGCAAATCGTGCGTACCTCGCAAGGGTATCGGCCAATAGTCTTGCGTCAATCCAACGATTGAAGACCGATAGGCGAGCACAGACATAGTTATTAATCATCGAACGCAAATCGAATGGCGAACGCCCGTTAGTCGGGCGACGTTCGGGTGGCGTTCATCCGACTTCCGATTGTTTACAAATATTGAATTTCTGGGAATGTGAGGGTGATTCTAACATTGTGGCCCCTGTGGCAGTATGTAGGCTGGCTTTGTGACACACTTTCCTTTCTTGTGTCATTTCCATTATGCCCGCACATTCCATTCATTGGTTACAAAGATTCCGACAACAAAATGAGCAACATTTATTGATCTCTTGCCTTTTTTGAGGAAAGTTTTGTATTTCCTTGTCCGCGTGCAAGAGGTCATGGGAGTTTCATTATCATAGATTTATTCACCGTCGATCGCACGAGGTTCGCCTATATGTGAGGGGAACAGGTTTTGGGCGAAAGATACGCAAGACCATCTTAAGATCTTAAAATCAGCCGACCTTCCTGCGATCGCGAAGTACGTCCGAAGATCGTATATAATGTGAGGCGGGTATTAATACGAGACCTGACGTATGTTTGTTCTACGACGTCTCTGCAAATAAGTAAATGAACTATAAACTTGTCATCATTCAGCCTAGTTGGTCATAATCTCTTGCCCGCGAAACAGTGTACAAAGACTATGAAATTGCAAGACACAGCTGATACAATTAATTGTTATATTTCTTTATTCGTTTTCAATCTTGCAATCTCTGTGTGGACAAATATGTCACATTGGCCGTAGAAGAACTTTATTGCACGACAGTTGTACACGGTACAATGCATGGCAACAATTATTACACCATGGCAACAATTATAAGTACAAAATAGAGGTCATCATCATCGGTCGACGTGCTTACACACGACGGGGTTATACCGCCCCTTACGGAGTCACATACCATTTCGTATGGCTAGTTACAAGATGTGCCAGGTGAATCATGTAAATCACTGTGTTGCTGATACGAGACAGAGGTTCGCCAGGCCTCCATCCTTGTGATTTGCAGTGAATCACCAACTCCAGACAGCAGGATTTGCACCATCGCACACCGCACGTTCGGTGGGTTCAAGTGCGCGGGGTGTTGCTCTCCCTAAACACAGGACCTTCATTTCACGCTCTATCTGAGGGACAGCTGTAGCCGAAGCTAGACCATAGCTAAACCCATACAGTCCTACATTTTCACGATTACCAAGAAGCGAGAAGAAGCCGAACTTCTTTGTTTGACTAGATCTGTGATACTTTTATGCATATACATATGTTTTTTTGTCTTGTTGTGACCTGTACTTAGCTCTGTTGGGCAAAAATGTACAATAAAGGTCTTTATTCATTCATTCAATAACTGAATGTGGGGCGAAGGCACACTTTTTAATCACGTAACGTGTGACATACCATCAAGCAGCGACGCGTTTTGCTGAGTATAATGGAGTGTATCGATATTGCATGATGTGATGGTTTCAGTTTTCCCTGATATTGTCGATATTGACGAAAAGGGAAAATATGTCAGTCGCAACTGCCAAAGTCGCAACCAGAGAACCGCGCGCCCCGTACAGGTGATGCAGACAATTGTTTGATCGCTTCATGCACGTGAGTTTATAATTGGATCAAATCTAAGCTCTCGTCGGTCTTGGGTCAGTTTACCATAATCGTAATAACCATGGGGACAACTCGAACATAAAGGCAGGCTCTATGAGTCGGAAATATATATGATATAATGCTTATGGTATGATTTTTGTATGATGGCATCTTTTTGTTGATAGCATATCAGGATACGATCTTCGAAAGAGCCTGACACGTAGAGCCGGCAAGCAGGCCGAGAAAATCATACCAGTACTCACGCTTGATCTGAACTTTTCGTGTAATATTCTTGTTGTCATGGTCTCTTTTAATCTATTTTTACACTTAAAGATATTATAGGAAGGTATTCTACAGCTAAGTCCACATTTTGTTGGTTAATCAAAGAAGCACAAAAGCGGCCAGGCGGCTATTCAAAAGAGACACAATTGAAAAATCGTACGACGCTGGAAAAATTTCGAACATCATCCGATGCGTTGCGATGGCTAAATTTGCTTACGGTTTTGCTGCGATTTACTGCGCTCATCGTACGATATGCGGAATATACCATCGCAAGAAATCATATTCTGCTCTATATTCGGGTTCTGATATAGACCAGAGTCTGTAACCCAGGTAAAACGTGCCTGCTACCTTCAGTGTCATTGATAATGACTCAACTTCCAATTCTTAACATATAGTCTGACACAGTTTATCTGACAGTGTCCTTAGAAGTTAATAGCAAAAAATCCTGTTTCTTTAATTAAAAAACCCGGGATTTTATCAGGGTATTCGAAAAAATCCCGTTTTTTTAAAAGAAAACCCGGGATTTTATTTGGGCACCCCCAAAAAACCCCGTTTTTTTTAAAAGAAAACCCAGGGATTTTTTTTAAAACCCGGACAAAAAAAACGGGATAAATCCCGGGATTTTTTCTATTTTCAATGAAGCATAAAGACTCCCACTGGGGGATATAATGATCCGTTGGGTAACAAGAAACATTTTTACAAAATATTCGATATATAGGTGTAGTTTGTGAAAGGCTACAAGCATTAGTCCCAAGTGCTCTGCTCAGTCCCATCCCGGGCGTAAACCTATGTGTAAGGTTGACCGGTCGCCTGCAAATTAAAGAAAATTGGCGAAAAATTCGCAAAGTTGCCGCAATATTAAATGTGTCGGCGACGCAGATTTCCGTTTCGTAAACCGTCGTTGCCATCGAGAACAGTCGATGCCATATTTTAGAACGCTCGTTGCCTTTTCAACGGACGATGCCATTTCCGAGCGAGTACTCGTGACGTGTTCGTGAAGTTTCCGTAACTTCTCGGAACATTTCTTAGAATTGTGGGCAATCGCATTTCTGGAAGACATGCAAACATGGCGTCAGAAGACCAATCACGTGTTGCAGAACTTCAGGCTGCAGAACTTGCTGTTCCGTTGACGGGATCAGAAGCGCAACCAAAGTCCGTCAAGAAACCATCAGGATGGAACGGCTTTTACAACTCAGTTGCGGTGAGTCAACTTGCACCATAGGCGGTAGGCCATCGAGTTTTTGTTGAAATCAGTATTAGTTTGCTGTAATAAAAATCTGACTCCAAGGAAAGATTCCCTAGAATCGTACACTTATTACACACACGGTGTACTCGGTCCACGGAAAGATTGCCGAGAATCGTACACTTACACACACTGGGTACTCTGTCCACGGATAACGATAATTGCTACAATGAGGATTTGATTAGATGAGTATCTGTTACAGTGTGTACAAACTTATTTCAAATACAAAAATGTATTTCATTTCACTTCCTAAATATTTTTAAAGTATTGGAAGGGGTTGACACATAAACAATATTAATTGCATTATTTGTGTGCAGAAAAATGTGACCACATGCTATTAATAGTCTAATAAAATGTTGGAACATGGCATGAGCGGGCTCCTCTTCTGAGTACAGAAAGGAAATGTTTTCTAACATTTAGTTATGACGTAGAAAATTTCAATTGTAAAATGTACCTTTATTAACATCGACAAACAAATTGTTTTTCTCTTCTTAATAAATGACGACAATACAGGTAAGTAAGGTGTGTTTCCTTTTATAACAGGCCAGGTAAGACGCCGTAGAGGTAAATAAGGTGTGTTTCCTTTTATAGCAGACCAGGTAAGACACCGTACAGGTGAGTAAGGTGTGTTTCCTTGACTACAGACTAGGTAAGACACCGTACAGGTGAGTAACGTGTATTTACTTTGATTACAGACCAGGTAATACACCGTACAGGTGAGTAACGTGTATTTCCTTCGGTTACATACCAGGTAAGACACCGCACAGGTGAGTAAGGTGTGTTTCCTTTGCCTATAGACCAGATAGTGTATGATGCAGGTGAATAAGGCGTCTTTCCTTTGCCTATAGACCATATAGGCCATTAAACAGGTGAGTAAGGCGTCTTTCCTTTGCCTATAGACCAGATAGGGTATTATACAGGTGAGTAAGGTGCCTTTCCTTTGCCTATAGACCAGATAGGGTATTATGCAGGTGAGTAAAGTGTCTTTCCTTTGCCTATAGACCAGATAGGGTATTGTACAGGTGAGTAAAGCAACTTTCCTTTGCCTATAGACCAGATAGGGTATTATACACTTAGCTTACCTGTACAATACCCTACATGGTCTATCTGCAAAGGAAAGACACCTTACTTGCCTGTATAATGCCCTATCTGGTCTATAGGCAAAGGAAAGACACCTAACTCACCTGTATAATGGCCTATCTGGCATATAGGCAAAGGAAAGTTGCTTTACTCACCCTATCTGGTCTATATGCACAGGAAAGACGCATTACTCACCTGTATAATGCCCTATCTTGTCTATAGGCAAAGGAAACACACCTTACTTATCTGTATAATTCCCTATCTGGTATATAGGCGAAGGAAAGACACCTAACTTACCTTTATAATGCACTATCTGGTCTATAGGCAAAGGAAAGTTGCTTTACTCACCTATATGATACCCTATCTGGTCTATAGGCAAAGGTAGATTTAGGTGTCGTTGCGCGACGGCTGATATTTTTGTGGATATAGTGGGCATTCGCTAAAAAGACATTTTGCTGGGCGTTCGCTAAAAAGACCATCGAGAATCGAAAACTTTGATTTATGTCACTTCGGTTCCATGGATTGACTTGAAACTCAGGATTAATACATGGGAGCACAACGTGGACATATTCCAAGCAAAATAAATGAGATTCGTGCAGCGCGGACTTCTCTAGAGTGGGCGTTTGTGGGCATTCGCTAAAAAGACCATGCGATTCAAGTGCAACCACTGTGACAAGACATTTCCTCAGAAAAGAAATCTATTAAGACACCAGCAGAAATCCCACAACATCAACTGATCGCAAGGTTGGAACAACAGGTTGAATCTCTCACTGGGATACTTGCCCATATGCCTTTTCACCAAAAGTTTTTACTGTGTCTGCACTGTTATTATATTTGAAAGTTTGTAAGTAAATGGTTGTCATTATGTTGGGTTTATTTCACAGAAACTTAAGATACAATTTACAGACACAGGAAAACAATCTAGTAGTAGTAATAGTACCAGTCATTATTTGATTAATCTACATTCAAATATGTTATTGCCTCAGTGGGGCTGGTTTACTCGATAAATGTTCATTGTGATTTTTACCTTTGGCAATTGTAAGATTTTTGAGCGTGAAAAGAATTAGAGTACTTAAGTTATTTTTAAAGGGCTAATATTTCACCCGTACACATCTATCAAGCTAGGAAGGAGATGTTTGGTAGTGTTATAAACAAGAACGAAGATTTAGAACATCATATAGCAAGCTTTAAAAGGTAGCCAATTTTGAGATTGAAAAAGGTCTATACTCTTCTGTTCATTTTATCTAGAGCCACTGAAGTACAAATGAAACCTGGCCATTCATATTCCTGTACTGTACATGTTTTATTTTGATCAACCACTGTCTTGTATTTCCTGATTTATGCATAAGCTATGTACAGTGAATATATGTACCATTGTACCATGAACATGTAAGTTACAAAGTAATGGATCACTATGGAATATGCAAAGAAAATTCCTTACACTTTACATACAAGGCAGAATGTTTAATAACACTCCTTTTCAACAGCAGTTAATGATGAAAGGATTTCTACTCCTCCATTACAAACTATACTATTCACAAGTGCAACACAATACATCTTTCAAGCAAATAAAAGTAACCTGATCTATGACAAAGTTCTCTGCCTGAGTATCTCATCTTCTTAAATACATATGGACAGATAGAACTTGAGCCACATCACAAGCACGTCTGATCATTATGTAAGAAGCATGTAAAGTACAGAAAGTAAAGATAATATATACATAGCGTGCAGAGAGAGGGAGAAGGCTTGTACAAACCCTCCTCTTAACAAAGACTGAAATAATTGAAACAGGAAACAAAGGACAACAAGTCATAGATATAGATAAGTCCCAACTAAATGGTTAACGACAAGAAAATATAGCAACTAAATTGTACCATAAATGAAGCTATCCAATAGTATGTTAACATCAAATACAGTACAATAATGGTATTCAAGTCTCGAATTACAATAATGTAAAACGCCTTTTCAGTCACAATCCTTATCTATTCTAACACTGAGGGGACTAAACAGATATAACAACTGTAGTAAACAATTTCATACATATTGCTGCATTCCTTTTACAAAAAAATCCACAACTTGCATTAGTGATTATCATTGCCTTACAATATTTGAAGGTCAGTGGCCCAAATTGGCTTCTTTGTGAACACAATACCATGTTGCATTGTTGAAAAAGTAAAATTACAATTGTTTTCAAGCCTATAGCTCAGGTACTTCAGTACAAAACTTTACAAACATAGTTACCAAGAAACAGACAAAAATACATATTACCCTGGTAACACCACAGAAATGACCCATGGTGGGAGCATTTCAGTACTAGCCTACTACATTAGGAGAACATGCAAGCTAATAAAGTAAAAAGTAAGGTCTATTTTGATCCAACCAGTCATATTTCCATAGCATCATTGCTGGACTTAGAAATATGTAAGGGCATTTCTTATCCCATCTTTTTGCTACATGCCAATTATAGTTTTTACTACTTCTTTCAAGAAGAATCTGTTCTTCTTTTCTCCCATTGTATATGTCTTGTTTTTGATTTCACTACATGAGACCCTGACTTTTTGCTGGTGTTTGTGTTTGACTTCACAGCTTTAGCCAAACTGTGGGAACGCTTACATTTCTTACGAGGTACTTCTAAGCTTGGTTGTGCTGACTGTAGTTTTGCAGGCCTTCCTTTTGGGACTGCCCGGTGGCTGCCATTTTCACACTTCCTTTTTCTATTTGGCTGGACTCTGGATTTTATTCCGACACCTGTTTTCTTCAACTCATAAGACCCAAAATTGTGCAGTGCTTTTACAAGATTTGCATGCATTGTTGAAGGCCCAGCAAGACTTGTGACTCGCTTTGAAAACTTGATAATTGCTGTAGCTAGATTTGTATCATTGGTTGATTTCAGTTTCTCTGTAATCTGCTCACATGCCATATGTAGCAAATTTGATGCCGTGTCAATACATGCATCAGGTTCCCGCTCTTCACAGACCTGCTCCTCGACCTCTGTCTCAACCTCTGTCTCACCCATTGCTGTTGGGAGCTCATTATCCACATGATTTAACAACACTTTGGTCAACAGTTCGCAAATCATTGTAATACGACAGCGGCAACGCTTTCCCAATTGCAATCTTAGCCAGTTTCTGTCTCTCTTCTGCATTAGTGACAGAGACAAAATCAATACAATGTACCTTCTTAGCTGCCCATAATATATACTGATGCTTGCAGAGAGTGCCATCTTTTCCAATGGTGCAGCTGCAAACTCCCACTGTCATGTCTACTGTGTGGCTGGAACAAAAAAGGGACATAAGTTATACAGATACAATAAAATCCCAAACCCAAAAATCTTAACTCCAAAAGCAAGTTCTTTTGTAAACAGATTACAGTAATAATATACTAATATAACTACACATTCAAAATTTGATTTTGTAAAATTGCAGTGCAGGTTAAGAACATTGAGACGATTCTACAATGTAACTGAATAGTGTACAGCCCCTCTCCCTTTCACACACACATTCAAACCCTTAATTAGCAAATATGATAAATAACATGTATGCAACAATGAATACACCTGGACATCTTGAATATCAAATATCATTAAGCCATGGTCTATTCTGGACGGAAGAAAAGGAAGTTACAAAAGCTGCAAAACCATGAAGTAATATAAACACAGATCTGTAGTACCTTTGTACTAGATTAGACGCACTTGCAATCCGGAACACATTGTTCTCGAACTGCTCCACAGATGAGATGTAGGCAGTCTGCTCCTCTTGTGAAGGGACCCGGAATCCTGTCCCTCCATCTTTACCTGCTCCCATAAAGCGCCGATTGTAGGTTACATCAAAGCTCCCGTCTTCTAGTGACAGCAACTTTGTCTTGTAGTGATCTTCTAAGTCTGCTGTAATCTTCTCTACAAGATCCACTACATTGTACTCCTTAACTCTTCTTAAGACAGTGTCCTTCAAAACAAGAAATTGTGCTTCTACAAAATTATTTGTCTGATTACCTCTCACAAGTAGGTTACCTCCAAAGCAGAGGGCAAATGCCTCTTTCTTCTTACACAGACCTGACACATATGTGGTGAAGTTGCAATACAGTTTACATTTGCTATCCTGAAACAAGTCTGCACAACATTTATGAAATGTCTCTTCGGCATACAGGCACGTCTTGAACAGACTTAACAAGTGCGGTCGATCCTCCTGTCTTATGTTGTTTCTCTTGTCATGGAGCCATCTCCATACTTGCTGGAGAATATGAAATGTGCATAGTAACAGAGTTGCCCTTGGCCATTCTTGGCTAAGAGCATTACGCTATTCATTGCAGTTATCTGTCAGTATGACACTCGGACCAACTTCTGGTCCATTGCCATAAAAGGCATCAGGTGGCAACAATGACTAAAGTGCCTGAAAACCTTCACACAGGGTACTCTCTTTCTCATCACTTGTTATTACAATACCTAATGGTAGTGCGCCAGCCACATGGTAGGTGCACAACATGAATACCTTTAAGTTATGTTCTTCTGTATTTGAAGTGGCATCAACAAACACAAGTTCAGCTGACTGAGGAACTTCCCTACGGACTCTCTTCATTAACGGTGTTACAAGTGCGATTATCAGAGGCTTGCTGTCACCCTCATAGATCTGGCACTTTATGCTTGCCTCTGGATTTTCTTCTTTATATGAATCGAGTCTTTCTTTCAGCTTGACAAACATTTGACTGTCTTTTCCTCCATACCTTTCCCTCCCAAACTGTTCATACAAATAATTGAAGTCTCTCTTCCTGGGCATGATGGAGCGGTCTGCCTTTTGTCGGTGAAAGGTGATCTCATCCATACAGTCACTTTTGAGGTCGCTCAAAAACTGCTGTCTAGCAGTAGATGGTGTCAGACCAGACTCAAAAAGCTTATAGACTTTGTCTATTGTTTCCTCTGACAAATCTTTGAAGTTGGAGGCTTCCAACGTGCCAACTGAGTGATTGTGCTGACTGTGAATGTCGATGGTAGTGACATTTTCTTTTGAGATCTTCATCACTAACTGGAATGGGCAGTTTGTATTCTTAACCCTAGCCGTAGGGTCAATGCCAAGTCTGCGCTGAGGGTCTTTGCTTGGACTCCACTGTCTTGTGTTGTGTTGACAACGGTAGTAAGTCCGCAGGAAAAAGCCAGACGTCTCACCCTTGACTGTCCCCTTCCTCAGGCAAGTGTTGGTTATGGCTCCATATTCAAGTAACCAGTCATTGTAGTTGTCAGTAGTCAGGTCTGGTGTTTCGACACTTGCATCAAACCCAGAGGAGGTGCCCCGGAGACTTGTTATCTTGTAACGGCAATCCTCTGGTAAAGTTTCAAGGAATGCTTTCTCATCAACTTCACTTGAATCCTGAAGCTTTTTCAAGTCATTCATCTCCTCAATCGATGATCTTATGAGATCAGCATATGATTCTCGGGCTGGGTCTGGTCTTCCTTCAGCCACCCCAACGTGCTTGGCCTCCTTTGCCTGCAAACTGAAGAAGGGTAAACAAAATAATGTTTATCACAAATGAGCATGGAATCCTCTTTCATAAGACTTGACTTACATAAGATTGTATATGATTGTAATGCCATGTACGGTAGGTGAGAAGTTTTATATAGGGCTATAATTCTTTTAGGTCTGAGACACATGAAAAGAAAAGCCAGGTGTTAATGCAGTTGGGAGTCCGTCAAAGTCTGCTAGAACAGAAGATTCACAGAACAAAACTTTGCCGAAAGTCAACTGCATGTTTGAATGACAATAATGTCTGCATACTTTGTGTTTGTTTCCAGCCCCACATGCAGCATTCGAATTCAAAATTATTCTCAAAATGGGCTGTTCCAAAAAGTGTGGTGGGGTGGAAGAGGTTCAAATTCAGGTTTTGTCCCTGCCCCGGTTCCAATCAGTTCCAATCCAGAATCCCTAAGTTCCTAGAAAAATTGACCGATCTCTCCCTAATTCCACAATTTTGTCACATCTAACCTAGCTTCAAATACACCT
>NC_049996.1:7790011-7793486 GCF_000003815.2 Branchiostoma floridae
CGTCCTTGTCCTCACTGTGGACATATAACGTTACATCGTAAATATGTTGTAAAACTCAATTTTTTGCATGCTGTAGGTACAGAAGTATAGGCTAGCTTGATTGTTGCAGTGCACGTTCAAATTTTCAACTCCCAAATAAACCGTACGTACCACAGTTCTGCTCGTCACTGTTGTCCCCACAGTCGTCCCTGCCGTCACACCGAGAAAGCTGATGGAACAGGGCTCCATTGTTACAGGCAGAGGCCGCTGGAGAACGAAAGGGCTATGTTGATCCACCACTTATGCATAACTTAACATTCAACTATCTCTGTGCTTCAATGTCTCTCTGTCTGTCTCTGTCTTTTCGTCTCTCTGTCTCTCTCTGCCTCTCTGTCTGCCTCTATCGTTGTCCCTCTTTCTCTCTCTCTCTTTCTGTGTTGTCTCTCTCTCTTTCTCCCTCTTTCTCAGAGTGATACAGAATACAAATCTTTATGTGTTATATGTATTAATTGGAGTGAGCGGGGTGTAAATGGCTCAATCCTTGCCCAGCATATATACACATCAATACAGAACTAGCGTCTACAAACATTACAGCCAGTTTACTCACAGCAGGACTCGTCACTGCCATCCAAACAATCCTCCACATCGTCACATCTAGCATCTTGTCCACTCGGTTCACCATAGCAGGGTATGTGGGTATTGGCACACATTTTTTGTGAATCTATACACTGTCCATTGCTGCAGGCCAGCCTTCCTTGACGCTCGCCTGTATGAAGTATAAAATGAAGCAATTCGTTTTTTAACAAATCTTCATTTTCGAAAAAAAAAGGGTTGTAGTTATTAAAAAACATAAAACATTTTTATTGTGATTCCTGAAACTGCAGCAAATACACAAAAAGGATAGCCATCGCTTTTGCACAACAGAAAGGCAACTGACTAAGCCACCCAGGCGTTTGAAAATAGACAAATAAACAAACAAACAATCAAACAAACAGGCATAATTGCATAATGTTTTCCCGTACACCTTTTTCAGGCTACTCGTACACAATGGTATATCATATCACGAAGAATACGATATAAAAGGAAGCAAAAACAATATATTTTCCTATCGGGGAAAGAAAAATACACATTCAGTTATTGATGTACATGAAATAAATACACAATCCAGTAAAATTTTGGGAAGAGAATTACTAACAAAAATCTCTATGAAATCATTAGAAAACGAAAGTGGGAAATATGTAATGAAAATGAGTACTTAAAACTGACCTTTGGAAATTTGAAGGTCAAGCACTGACTCAACTTAAAAAATCTACAAGAACAAGAGAAATGCAAAGAAATTGAAAGAAACATTGTGTCCATAATTACAGCAGTTCTGCTCGTCTGTACTGTCTCCACAGTCGTCTGTACCGTCACACACTTCTGCCTTGTTGATGGCGGCTCCACTCGGACAGATCTCTTTATCTACATTCAAGGAGAGAAGTCAGAGGATCGGTGACAATGTCTCTACACTACTAATTTACGAAGATTGTAATTTTTAGACATAACATAAAGCCTTATACAATGGTCAGGGGTACATAAGCATTTGCACAAATTTCATGGAATTTGCATTAATGTTTATGTAAAACGTATTCGTAGTTAAAACGTACGAGGGTAAGGCAACTATCTCACAGAGCTCTGTTTGTTAATTAACTGGTCCAAATTTGTAGCCTGTCGACATTGCGTTTATTTTATAAATTTCAAAAAGGTTCAATTCGCAAAATGTTTTGAATGGACCAGAACAAGTAGCATCGATATATCGCCAGTTGCAACAAGAGCGGTCACTTCATACTGCACTGGTATCACTACTATTTCCAATAAAGATATTTTGTATTTACGTTGGGAACAAAACCTGGGATCCCAGGCGTAAACCTTTGTGTAAGGCTGACCGGTCGCCTGCATATTAAAGAAAATTGGCGAAAGACTCGCAAAGTTGCGTAATAATGTGTCGGCGACAGGCGCAGCGCGAAATGCCTGACTTACCGCAGTCGTTTTCATCGCTCCCATCGTCACAGTCCACTATCCCGTCACAGACAACCTCATGGACGTCACAGTCGCCGTCTGTACACACCGTCCTCTCAACTCCGGAGCAAGCTGGACGGGCATAAGAAGATACACAGAACTAGGTATTATTAGAAGATACTATTGGTTTGTGTGTGGATGGACTTTGCCAGATGCATTCTAAAGGAGCAATTTGTCTGTTTCTGAATTGAACGTGGATGCGTGTTAAGGCTTAGGTCACATTTCCAAAGCGGAGCCCATTTGTTTTAAGAAACGAAAAGTTTAAATGCATACCTAGAAATATGTACAAATCATGTCCATGAATCGTATTTGGAAATTTCGTGTATCTTGGTGTATTTTATATTATTCTTTTCGCTCCCGAGAGCTGCCCGGCCAGGCCCCGCTTTGGAAATGTGAGCTAAGCCTAAGTCATATGCTTTTGCCACCACCATTTGCATTTTTTCGCACACTTTTATATGGCAATAGTTCTAATCCGTTCATTAGACTAAAAGATCATGGTAGTATTATGTTGCTCTTATTATTCGAGGTCAGCACATACATTTCACATGCTTCACTCACTCCACTATAAACTGTGCGTGTATCGTTTGTTGCGTGGTATTAATGAATAATGTTGAATTCTCTGTTTTGTTTGTTTTTGCTTTGCTGCTGTATAAAGCTGGTATCTCAGTGGGCCGTGCCAAATGGTGACAACTAACTGCAGCAACTCTAGCCAATTTTCAATTGCGGCCACACTCAGGTGCAACACACGGGTCACCTCAACAACAACAAAAAAAAAACAACTGCGAAATGCCGTGAACTCAATTTTTTTCTCCAGATTAGAGACAAAATCAAATTCTCAATCGACCGCAGAATTACAAACCGATGCATACTGGTCAAGATTAATCAAATAAAGATTTGTAGTCATTGCGTCCGTTGGCGACTGTTTTTCGTCTTGTTCACGCCCATTCGCGACATTATGTAATATCTTTTCTATTAAAACATGCTAAAATCATGAAGATTCGTCAGCCCATCCTTGTGTTATTCCCTGTCAAAGCCTGACACTAAACCAGCCCCTACAGTTCCAAAACAAGCCATGAGTGGGCCCAAGGCTACACTGCTTACCCTTAGCCAGAAGAGCTATCTACCACTTTAGAATCATGACCACGGCGTGTTCAGAACAGGAGATATCAAACAAGGAAGTTCCGTTGTAGTACCGCAACAAGCCGCTAGGGGGCCAAAAAATCTAATCGTTTCTGGGTCTCATCACTGGTTAAGTCAAACAAAATATCAGTACAATCCATCCAGGTGATCTCGAGTTACATGTAAGATGGTATTCTACACACAAACAAATAAACACGAGCGCTACCAAAAATACAACCTTCTTGGCAAAGGTAATAAAGACAAATCTCTAACATGACCAGTCAGGTGAGATACCATCTTAAGAAGTACTGAGCACTTA
>NC_049996.1:7793773-7828665 GCF_000003815.2 Branchiostoma floridae
GTGCAGAGTTTCAAACCAAAACGCCCCATTCCATTCTTCTGTGTTTCTGAAATTCTGCGCCACTTTTCCAAATCAACAAATTAGACCGAAAATGATTGATATTGCCTGGTAAATTCGCCAACAAAGACTTGCGTTCTAACGTTCAAGGCACGCGTAACTTCTCCTACGGCCAAAATGACCCTGTCGGGAACTCCAAATCCTCGAAAAGTACGATTTCAAACTCGGCGCATGGTGATGTGGTGTTTTTTCCTGTTTTACTGCACTTACTTAACACGTCGAGACAGTTTCTTGTATCAAGAAATTCAAGAACAAACAAAATTGTTCCTGTTAAATCTTACAACGTTATATATATTTCCTAAATTTAGTTAAGGTAAGGAAATATCAGTCAAACGAATTTACACTCTCGAGAATTAAAAAAAAATCTAAATCTAAATTACTTGCTTTGTTTGTCTAAAGATTATCTTCCTGTCACGTTAAAGAAAATATTAGAGCATTTAGAAGAACAATCTTGTTTCATGACAAATACTACATGGAAAAAAAATTACGAAAATATTCTTCAGGGGTCAGAATGTTTTCACGAAGACAGTAAGGTTTTCTTCTTTTAAGTAAAAAATATGTATAAGAAGGAACAGGAAAATAAGAAAAATGCATTTTGGTACTGATACGGATATGGAAAACCATCCTTCTTACCTGTTAGTGAAAATGCACCTGGCAGACAGTGACACAGACCCAACAGTAACACCAGTGATGTTCGGATGAGTTTCAGGTTGTCCATTCTTCTCAGCACTCCCGCAGCTTTGTGTTCTACAATGTACAGCTACTCTGTACCGTCTTTTCTGTAAACTGCTGGGTGCAAATATTCACAATCGCGTGCACTGTGCTCGTATCAACTGATACAAAAGAATGGTAGCCTCTTTAGCAGGCTTCACGGCAGCAGCATATCACGGCTGATTTAACGCCCTGTAATGCGTTACTTTTTCATTTGCCGTCAGCCTGAACCGAGGCTAGATGAGCGGCATGCTTCATGTATCACGTGGTTGTGTTTGTGCTGTGTTGTGTTTCTCGCTCACATAGCAAAAATTGTTCGAAGCACGACATGTATTTGGCTATTGCTAACAACAACAACACAAAAAACTTCACCGTCCAGAACGTGATCACTCCGAAACTACCCGAAAAGAAGCAAGTCTGAAACCATCCGGTAATAGAATAGACCTTTTCAAAATTCGCTTCCTGCAAGAATAGACTATTACTAACAATAATAAAAATCTGAGAATAATCTTGAATTAACAAAAAGAATTGTGCGTTTTGTTCCGCTACCAACATCCGCTGTATGATCTTACTGATTAACCTGTTGCGAACTGACCAACTCTAACAAAACTGGACTCTAGGCTAGTAACGTTAGTTTACCTTTATCCGTTGTTAACCTATATTCGGTTTTTGTTTTCAATAATAGTGCATTTAGGAATCAAGTCCACGGACTGTGGTTCCAAATCAAAATGAAATCTTCTTTGGAAACAACGTAATTTGAAAACACCGTCAACTTGATATCCCTAAATACCCTGTTTTTGAAAACATCGGATATAGGCCACCCCCCGAATAAAGTTGAACTTATGATACAAACAAACGCATGCAATTCGCCCTCTCATGAGGAAATGCCGTCTGCAACACCGAAGTAATCAACAGTGTTGGTTTAACGTGCACAGATCTGGACATGCCTAAAGTTACGAGAAGGTGAAGAGACTGGTACCAGCTCGGTAGCTACCGAGCTGGTACCTTCTCTTCTCACGCATACTATAGTATGCGTGAGAAGAGAAGGTATCATTCATTACCAATATTCTCCTTCCGTTGTACTCACTTAGAATTCAACTGATAAGCTAAACATTTTCTTTATGTTAATAATGCTTTATTTCTACGCTTTGTCCAGTACAAGACAACAACTCAGTAAACCCAGTCTGTTAGTAGATACAACTTATTTAAGTTGGACTCCTTTTCATGGTGGTCACCGAAATGACTCAGCAATTTGACCTCGCACGGATGAAAATTACAACAAAAATATATGCATTTTTTATGTCAATGTTTTTTTTCCTCGGACTACAATCTATGGAACTCTCTATCCTCATCCCTTAGCTCAAAAATCTTTTCCATTCTTTCTAATTAGCTTATTATCTGATCGTGGTCGTTATACCCCTGTCACATTTGAATAAAATCAATCGGACGAAGATTCTGCGGCAATCGTCTGAGCTTTGCTTATACCCCCCTCACATTAGGCGACAATCGATTGGAAGACTAGTCTACGAGCTCTAAATGGCATTTTTTGTGAGTAAGACGTCCGGTTTTCTCACGATAATCTTTTTAGAGATCGCCGGCAAATTTTCAGGGGTCGTACGATGGTCACGGTGCGGCAAAACATGTTTTTAACATAAGCGACAAGTCGCAGGAGATCTCTGAGATCGCAGAGCTCGTTACCGAGTCGCAGCTGCAGATCGTGCGTGCAAATCGTGCGTACCTCGCAAGGGTATCGGTCAATAGTCTTGCGTCAATCCAACGATTGAAGACCGATAGGTGAGCACAGACATAGTCATTAATCATCGAGCGCAAATCGGACGGCGAACGCCCGTCAGTCGGGAGACGTTCGGGTGACGTTCGCCCGACTTCCGTTTGTTTAACAATTTTGGAAATGTGAGGGTAATTCTAACATTGTAGTATGTAGGCTGGCTTTGTGACACGCTTTCCTTTCTTGTGTCA
The DNA here is from genome assembly GCF_000003815.2 of Branchiostoma floridae. Lineage (NCBI taxonomy): Eukaryota > Metazoa > Chordata > Leptocardii > Amphioxiformes > Branchiostomatidae > Branchiostoma > Branchiostoma floridae. The sequence continues at coordinate 7,796,519 of NC_049996.1, forward strand.
TTTCAATCATGCCCGCGCATTACATTCATTGGTAATAAGGATTCCGACAACAAAATAAGCAACATTTATCTCTTGCCTTTTTGAGGAACGTTCTGTGTTACCTTGTCCGCGTGTAAGAGGTCATGGGATGTTCATTATCATAGATTTATTCACGGTCGATCTCACGAGCCTCGCTTATATGTGAGGGGGAGAGTTCTTGGGCGAAAAATACGCAATACCCTCTTAAGATCTTAAAATCAGCCGACCTGCCTGTGATCGCGAAGTACGTCCGAAGATCGTGTATAATGTGAGGGGGGTATTAGGGCTCCGTCGTACGATTCTGATGCCATAGGACTAACCATGGATATCATTTGGTGTACCAAGGCAGTTAAACTTTGCAAGAGACGGTCATTTATGTCCTCCATTACTACGGATTCTTATTACTTTGTGACTGGAGGGTAACCTCCAGCAACAGAGTCTTGTAATCACTTGGTACGTTGAGTGTTCGCACCTAGATCACTATGTTCCGTATGCCGCAATCGCATGTGGATTTGCATGTCGTCTGTACTCCGTTGGGAAATGATGCACGATATTTTTATTTCGCCGTAGCTGTTTTTATTATGGATGTAATAATTTCAGTTTTCACCCCTACGCCGTCCGGTATAGTGGGTTCAGGTCTTCCTTATGATTGAACCTTAAGCCTTGTGGTAATTTGATACAGTCAAGCAGATGTTGTCCTCGTCGGACTATGCCATCTCGTTCGGGCTTTGCGTCTGCAGTATTGAGGTCGGTTTGACATAGCATACTGTTAACATTTTGCGCGGTTGATAGTCATATGCATTTTATGGTTAGAACGTGTTTGATCCTTGGGATCATTTTTTGGGGGGTAGGCGTTTTCATTATCGATGTAATAATTTGATAAATCACCCCTATTTCCCTGGTATTGTGGAACAGCTGGCCTATATACGATGGGGTTTGACAATTACTTATCTCTAAGCAGATATTGGGTTATGTTATGTCCACAGCTGTCATTGACCCACTTTTTAAAGTGGTGTCGTCTCAAGTATCCATTGTGAAGCTGTGTTGTTGTTTCCATTTGGTGTCGTTCGATTGAGACGCTGATTTCGCTATGTTTTGAATTTGGCAGTGATAGGTATGTTAGTTTTTAAGTAAGATTTTGGTATAAGCTGATGTGATGTGTTCTTTATGCGATATAAACACCGAGTCATACCCCACAGAAAACATCACAACCGACATAAACCATAATCAAGTCACAGAGTATGTTACCAGCGGTCACTTATTGCATTTGAAATAATTTCTCCGCGAGTTGAACTTCACCTGTCTAGAATAGATCTTTGAGTAAAGCTAAGGGCACAACCCACCGTACGTGCAAATACGTGCTGTCTGCGTGCCAAAACGTGGGCAATCTTTGGGATCCGTAAGTCGTTAGTACCGCCTGCGTACGAACTCGTCGGGAATCCGACGGATTTTGGAGCACGCAGGCACGCCGTAGAACTTTACGTACAGGCAAAACTTGGTGTGCCATCGGGCTGCAGATTCGACCCCCGTACTTGGCAATACGTACGACTTGCCTACCCTGTACAGCCTGAAAGTTATCAGAAACATGTGGCGGACATGGCCTCCTAAAAACACGTACGAACAAACTGCACGTACGGCGGGTGGTGCCCTTAGCTTTAGTTGTATGGCGTTAACGTTGCGTGGCGTAAAGGTAGCGTGTGTGGTTCAGAATCCCGAGGTACTGGTATCGAATCCCGATTTGATCCGACGTTGTGTCCTTGAGAAAGACACTTCATGCAAAGTTTCTCGCTTCACACACTCGTGATAACGGGTATCTATCTTCGGTTATTGCCGTCAAATGGATAGGACGCTAATACAAACGGAGATCCATGTTTAAGGATAACCACACCTCAGTGACTTGAATGAACCCACCGCACTCATTTAAAACACTAGATGTCCTACACGGTGTGAGTGGATCAAGTAAATCTGTTAGTAAGATGCGGCTTGTACTCTTCAGTACATATTTGGTGTGTAACGCCACGAGGTGGTTTACCGGGTGTGCAATACAAACGAACTCAATACAATATGCAATACAAATTTTACATGCAACTGACACTTTAATGGCTTTTGATACAGATCTTTTCCCCTTTACCCTATCCTAATTCCATCTACTGTCTTTATTATATGTGTCACTACTAGCAATAGGTATCTCAATCATGCAAGTAATATTACACACAGATCAAGGATGATATGCCAAGAAATATGCGATTTCGAAAGCTAGATTAAAATGCCATCAGTTTGTAGGAGATTGATACTGAATCAAATTTAAGTATTGAAAAATGTTGATACAATTGATATGAGAGAGAATCAAGAGAAAAGCCTTTCAATGTTAGATTTGTTGAAATGCAAAAGTAATAAACTCGGTTGATGGTAATGATTAGATTATGTTGATATCATAGGTCGATAAAGAAAGCTCACATCACAGCATTAAGTAAATCCTGTAGTCAGGAATATGGTGTTTAGGCTTTCTAAATAGTGAAATCTCAGGCACATGTTGGTAACTGTTTCAAATGGCCTGGCAAATTTGCAAATAAAAATATATTAATTTCAACTGCATCTTGTTTACCATATTTACACAATCTTTCTTTAACCAATATCCTTATCGTGAAAACATAAGACATCTTGCACATTGTGGTAACTGTTTCACATGGCCTGTTTCCGTCATCTTCGTAATGAAAACATTTAGAAATAAAATTATGTTAATTTCCACTGCATCTTGTTTACTATAGTTACACAATCTCTGTTTAACTATTATTCTTATCTTGCAAATATTGGACCTCTTGTCAAAGTCATTATGGTACAAAAACAGTTGAAACGTTTTCCTAAAATATTCATGCACTAATTATTACACCGTGAACAATGAAGAATTCGAAATAAAAGTCTATTTCTTATTCTTACAACTTAAGCCATCTGATTATTTCAATGATGCCCTATTTATCTATTTACATATCTTATCCTTTGACTCTGTGGCATTTTTAATAACATTTTTTTTTCTTTTGCAAGAGCCGACAACTTTTTATCGAGTTATTTATCAAACTGGTAAAGCTTTGCAAGGGTGTCATAATCATATTCAAAACAAATTTCATTCTCATAATAGATTGCCCAATGTATGATAAGACAGACAATTGTTACAATATTGCACAAACTAAAACTATCATGAGATTTTCATATCTCTAGTAGTATGTAATATAATACATATAAGACTCTGTACAACAGAGATTACAGCTGGCATAGCATGTATATACTTTCCTTTAAAACATAATTTTCTGGACTTTCAGTATGCATGATTGCTGTTAGTCATGACGTACATAATTTTTTGAGATTGCAAAAATTTAACTGTCATGTATGTACACGATGCCGTACTTTAAACCTGCTAAAATATCGCGCATTAAAGCTCTCCCTCTTTCTCCTTATAATTAAAGTATGCAATGCATGTGGCTAGATTAGAGCTTGATTTCGATTACGTTATAAGTCATTGAGACTGATTAGATTTTGAGTGATTCCCTTTGAAATAGGAAGGTGTACAAGGAATCTTAAAGCTGTTGTTGCTGTCAATGCTGTCTCTAACGGCTCAGAACTAGAGGCAGACAGCAGGGGAAAGGCGATGCTGGACAGGGTCTTCTGGGCTGCTGCAGTGGTTCGGGTGACAGGGGAGGAGCGATACCTGACATAAGTCAAGTCAGTAAGTCAACGGCTCAAACTAGAAACTAGTCTCTTTTTCATCTATATCCGGAGCGGTTATGGAACCCACTTCGTCAGTTCCGCCTGCCACTACGTCAGTTCCGCCTGCCACTACGTCAGTTCCGCCTGCCACTACGTCAATTCCGCCTGCCACTACGTCATTTTCGCCTGCCAATGCGTCACTTTCGCCAACCTCTACGTCAGTTCCGCCTGCCACTACGTCGCTTCCGCCTGCCACTACGTCGCTTCCGCCTGCCACTACTTCACTTCCGCCCGCCACTACGTCACTTCCCCCTGCCACTACGTCATTTCCGCCTGCCACTTCGTCACTTCCACCTGCCACTACGTCACTTCCACCTGCCACTACATCACTTCCACCTGCCACTTCGTCACTTCCGCCTGCCACTACGTCACTTCCGCTTGCAACTGCGTCAGTTCCCCCTGTGGAGGCAAGCTTGGTGCTTGCAGCGGCGGTTGCTCCGTTGTCCTGTTGAGGCTTGTTCAGATGAGAGCGTGCAGTTTTCTCGACATCAGCTAAAGTTGTCTTGGGCATTTCTGTACATGTAGCACACACTGTGGTCTTCCGATTGCTTACAGTGGCAGTACATCCACTGGCCCTATTTGGACTATCTAGCTGAATGCGTGCTCTGTTCTCCTCCACATCAGTGAAAGTTGTCAGAGGTATGTCTGCAGAAGAGCTGGTCTCAGACGCCGTTGCGGTGGTCCTCTGCTTTATGGCAGCGGTGGTTGCTCTATTGTCTTTGTTAGGTTCAGCCAGACCAAAGCGTTCCCTGATCGCCACCTTCCATTTCTGCACCACCTTCGATGTTATTGTCAGCATCAGGGCCAGTAGAAGGCCCTGAGAAGCATTCAGCACAATGAAGATGTACTCGACAGCTCGGCTGTTGACGTAAGGATAGATGAAGCCGAGAATCCAGGTGAACCCCGTCAGGAAGCAGATACGCAGGTAAACCCAAGCCTTGCTGCTGTTCGAACGTGACTTTGCCTTGTCGGCTATCACAAATGACTTCCGTATGGCCAGCAAGACAAAAGTGGCCAAGACAGCATTGATCAGAATGGCGCTGAAGACAGGGACTCCAAAAGCCACCAGGTTGGCTACCGGATTGCCGATCCAACAGTTCTCTCCATACCCCACACTGACCGAACTGCCGAACTCTACAATCACGGTCACTATAACTATAGGGACCGGCATCAACCATGTGTACAACAGGTACTGGTACAGCTTCGCTCTTTCTAAAGCATCACGAAACGTTAGAAAGAGGTCCATGGCAAGTGCGTTCATGGATGTAAAGGCCGTCAACAGAAAGTAGTGAAGAATTATCGCGAACGCTGCACAAGCCGATCCGAGGGGGACCCTCACACGTACCATAAACAAGACTTCAGCAAACGCCATGCATACCAACACCTGAACCTTCAGCTTTTCTGGGACTTTCTCCCACTGGCCAGACCTGATATTGTGGACTACGTAACCAACCACTGCTACAGCGGACACTATCACAAGACCCAGCGTTAACCAGCCCTGGGTAGCGTCCCAAGGGTTAGCTGTCTGTGTGTAGTTTGAGAAGTACTGAAGAATGCACTCCCCGCAGATCGATGCTGTTGTGTTCAGAATGGCCACCTGCTCAGCTGAGCAGGACACGTTAGAACCCAACAGGAGGACGCTACCATTGGGAAGGACTCGGAACTCTTCCGCTGTGAACGTTAGAGCGGGTTCGCTGCAGTTTTGTAAGGGGGTGGTATTGTTTAATGAGCCGTGAGTTCTACGGGAGGACGAGAATAACCGGCATGTGTCTGCAAAAGGATCGTATAAAGTGTCGGAAGGACACTGATTGGGACTGTTTCCACCACTCCCATACGAATTAAAGTTGAAGAGATTAGTGAGTGAGAATCTTGAGTGACATTCGTAATATTGAACGCAAGGTTCTCGGTTTCCAAGTTCCGAAAAAGAAGCACACTTAAGGTTTGCGGCTGCCGTTAGAGAAAGTCCTTCACAAAGAGCACAGTGAACATTTCTGTAAATCTTATACCCAATGCCTATGGGTAACTGTAGGACTTACAGTAGGAGATATTACAACTCTCTTCTGAAATATCAGCCTGGAAACATCGTCTAGCATGCCGTATGTCTAAAGGGACAAACGCTATCGTTTTCGTTCCAAAGCAATATTCGTCACTACTTTCAATGATGCTGTTATATTCTTGGGAACCCCTAGGGATTTGTGGAGACAACTCAAGCATCCCTGTACATTCAACTTGCGACTCCTAAAGAACTGTTTCTGTTTAAGAAACATTGTTACAAATTGCACAAAATATGTTTCTGTAGGGGATTTTTGAAGCGTCCTCCACAGGCATTCTATGGACGAGCTCACTTGGATTAAAGGGGTCCACTTGTTTTAAACACTTATCCCTTGTGACGTCATCTGTCCATTCATCAGGACAGTCGGCAACCATCCAATAGGACTCTTTGTTTATTTTGTTACTCTCGATGACAGGAGAAAGGCCAGACACACAGTCCCACTTCAGATGGTGATGGTCAGACGGCATCTGGGATTCACTGCCTCCTCTGTAGCGGATGCAATAAAGCTTTAATAAATCACAATGCCTCTAATTAAGATGTTATGTTGAAAATATAAACACGTCCTTTTCATTTTCGTAGATGCTGAGCAAAAGGAACAATTAGAATCAGGGATTCTTTGTCGAAAATGAAAATTAGTCCAATTATAACGATGGAGGTTAGACACCCTGATAACAGGAGATGTAGGACAACAGTAACTCATTAGACAAACAAATGGATAGATTGTACATATCTAGTTGTCTATCAGACACTAAGCTGTTATCTTGCAGGTCAATAACAGCTAAGGAAATCCCTTCACCATGGATACTAGTAAACAACATGGTAAACAGCATAGTCCAGTTTTAGCACTAATCTTACATAATGTGCAGCATGTAACAAGATTGTTGCACTTTTATTTCAATTCCATTTGAACAAACTACACGTTATGCTGTGGACAGAAAGGGGCACAATGAGAAGATTTGTTAGAAAAAATTCACATTTTTGTACGTGTAAAACTTTTCTTGTCACCGTTGAAATCGGCACTAGCAGATGGATAAATAGTGATAAAGACGTGAAGTTAAAATCGCTGTCAGTTGTTAGCATCAAGGTACATCAAGTCTATGATGTGGTTGGATGTGAAAAACTCATAGGACTGTTTTTAAGCTGTGATAAGCAATCAAGTGTACGAAAGGGTTAATTCGTTTCAAAATACCATGTAATGTATTTTCTGTCTTACTTTCTCTAAGACTTTTCACCACGCACACGGTTTCAAATATATGTTAATCTAATCATCCGATGTTGTTTAATTAGTAGAGTTGTAAGATGTATTCTGTATTCTTTCTCTTTTTTTGTTGCAGTTTATAGTTCACCATAAAAATTATTGTATTTTTTGTCGTGTCAATAAAGCTTATATCAATATGGTGAACAGTTGTTGGCCAGCATGAGGTCGGAGTCGATGAGGCTGCTATCGGCCTGATTTTACCAGGCTAGTAGAGGTTTACTTACTCAAAGTCTTCGCAGCAGTCACCGAAAAAGCTGCAGTCTTCGTCACAGTAGCAAAGTCGTAATAGGAAATACTTTGCACAGGTGTAGTCTCTATGGCAGTCCTGGCCAACGGAGTCTGGTGATAAAGGGTCTGAGAAGATATATGAGAAATTACAGATAAATGAGTTTCGATGCAATTTGTCCATTTTGTATGACTGTTGGCCATTGCTTTGTAATAAGAAATGTTTTATTGCAAATTCATGCCCATGGGGCTAATTGCATGTGATCAAAGACTAGATATAATAAATGGATGAATGTGGTCTAGATAATAGATCATCTAAATTCTATTATACAAATATTAAGTGGATGAATGTACATACGGCACGGAATAGGGTACTAAATCTACGTAACTATTACGGGGTTTGACTTCTTCTTTGCAGACAGTTGAAAATGAAATATTATAATGCCCCACGTATTCTACAATAGATTGATTCGATGATCTTAGTGGGAGGAGAATCTTTGTGGCGTTTGTAACATGTTAGTTTGATTACGGGCACTCTTCCAAAAAGTCTGTCTCTTTCGACATAATAAGAAATCTATGCTTTTAAGTCCACATGCGTGTGTTGTTCGTATTGCGGATAATATGTCAGAGATGAAACATCCTTGTCGTAGAGACCCTACAACCACTGTGGTCATGGGCCGTGATTGATTGAGTGAGTAAGTGAGTGACTGAGTGAGTAAGTGAGTGAGAGAGTGAGTGGTTGGTTAAGTGATTGAGTGAGTAAGTGATTGAGTGAGTGAGTGAGTGAGTGATCATGAGTGAGTGAATGAGTAAGTGAGTGAATGAGTGAGTGATCATTAATGAATGATTGAGTGAGTGGGTGGTTAAGTGATTGAGTTAGTGAGTAAGTGATTGATTGATTGATTGAGTGAGTGAGTGAGTGATCATGAGTGAGTGAATGATTAAGTGAGTGAGTGATCATGAGTAAGTGATTGAGTGAGTGATCATGAGTGAGTAAGTGATTGAGTGAGTGAACATGAGTGAATGATTGAGTGAATGGGTGGTTAAGTGATTGAGTGAGTAACTGAGTATATAAGTGATTTAGTGAGTGATCATGAGTGAGTGAGTGAGTGAGTAAGTGAGTGAATTTGTAAATTCCTTATTTTCGTGAAGTTTGGACATTAACGATACATTTTTAGTTATCTTTCGTCATCATTTGAGTAACGAGAAAAGATCAGACCTACAGGTATGCTCAAGCTCTCTTACCAGCACATTCCATGACGTCACAGTAGTCCCACCTCTGCGACTCATCCGTGGTGTAGCACCAGGGCCGCTCCTTGTTGTCAGGGTTACGGCAGAAGTTCTCATCCAGGCCTGCATCAGGATGAGCCTGTGGTGTGTGGGGATGGCTGTGGGGAGACTGGGAGTCCCATCTCTGACACATCCGGTCTCCTGCCCTGTACAGATATACGGTATATAAACGTGTAAAGAGCCTGTGGTGTATGGAGATGGCTGTGAGGGGACTGGGAGTCCAATCTCTGACACACCCGGTCACCTGCCCTGTACAGATATACGGTATATAAACGTGTAAAGAGCCTGTTGTGTGTGGGGATGTCTGTGGGGAGACTGGGAGTCCCATCTCTGACACATCCGGTCTCCTGACCTGTACAGATATACGGTATATAAACGTGTAAAGAGCCTGTGGTGTATGGAGATGGCTGTGAGGGGACTGGGAGTCCCATCTCTGACACACCCGGTCTCCTGTCCTGTACAGATATATGGTATATAAACGTGTAAAGAGCCTGTGGTGTATGGAGATGGCTGTGAGGGGACTGGGAGTCCCATCTCAGACACACCCGGTCCCCTGACCTGTACAGATAAACTGTATATTGCAGGGTGTAAAGAGCCTGTGGTGTGTGGGGATCGCAGACACATCCGGTCTCCTGCCCTGTACAGATATCGGTATATAAATGTGCGATGCTACGTAATATTTTGACCATAGAAAAAAAAAGGTTTTCCTGCCATTTTTTTATATAGTAAGCTAAATCCGTCCTTTAGCATTGAATACAAAGGCTCAGTAAAAAAGGCACAACATTAGTGCATCATACAAACATGTCTACAATCTGTGATCTTTTAATCCTACATGGACCTCCATGTTTCCTAAAGAAGCACGCCCTCATCTGGCTTATCACATTCTTGTGTGCCTGACTGCACAGTAGGGTGTCTGATGACAGTTTCACCATAATTTTGTAAAATGTAATCTTTGCAAGATTTCTTGCAGTTTTGAAGGTAATATAACCTCAGCTTATTGACACCATACAAAATAGACTCAGTGCATGATTATCTCCTATTCTGAAGTGAACAAATTGAGTGTTTTCAACGAAGAAGATCTTGATTGTTCTCCCCTGTAGTCACCCTGGAGTGTGATGAACTCATTACCCTACCGCCTAGGGTGCCTACTGGAGGCCTGGAAGTTGTTGTTTACAGACAGGAGTGTCTAACTCTGGGGGACACTGAGATAAAACTACGTAGCATACCTTTAAACGGGTGTCGCATGCATATTAATGATCCCCACGAGTTGAATTTTGGTAGGCATTCATGAAAGCCTCGTTACCTATACCACGCTGCACTCGTTAACTATGGACCGGAATTTGAGTTGTGTATCTTTTTCATTGATGTGGCTGCGAAATAATTGATCACCCTTCGTAGTTTTAGTTACTTTCATGTTCCCGACGGGGAAACATCGTTTTTGCTGTTGTGTTCTTTTTTCTTCTTCTTTTCTTCTGTCTTAACCAAAAAGAGCTTACAGTTGGTGACTCCAACACAGGAACTAAATATTAGCTGTTCAGGCAATTATGAACAGGTTTGTGATGATAAAATCTGCATTCTGTTCCATACAAAAAGCATTTTACTGAAAGGGAAACATACTGCAGTTTCTCGAAAGTGTTGCCTAGCTAGTGTCGGATGTTTTGTGCATTTGTGGTGTCAAAGTCTTTATGTCGAAGGTTTGGAGGTTCCTAAAATGCCCAGCTAGTATCACCTGTTAGTCTGCCCTGCATAACTCCTTCCCTTATCCACTGCGTAGAAGCATCGCGTCGGTGGAGCTGAAGTCAAAACAAATTGGAGGACGTATGGAAGATATAACTTTGAACACATACACTTCTACAGATATAACGAGCTATGTGAATGTGCGATTTGAAACATGTTATCTTGATGCCCCTATCATTCTATGTTAAAATCCGTCTATAGAAGCTGATAAATTTCTTCCTCTCTGTGGAAGAGAACAAAATTAATATAAGGTAGATATGACAAGAGAGCTTTATATGGCATCGTAGCGGGTTTGGAAAGGTGTAAAACACCCTCCAGATTACTTTTGGACTTCCAGGTTAATTCCGGACAAACCTTGATCATTTGAAAAACGAATAGGCAAATGAATTAACATTCACAAATATGGTATATTAAAAGGTAATTGATATGTAATTTGTAATAGGATTTTTCAGGGAACAAAGCCAATTCTGGAGAATTCTCCAGAATTGTGGCTCAGGTTCCGCAACAAAATTTTGTAGAGTTTTGGGAATCTGAGCCAGATTCGAGCCAGAATTATGGGCAATTCTTCAAAAATTTGGGAGCCTGAGCCAAAATTCTGTACCTGGGGAAATCTAATTGCAATCTGCATATTAATTTCATTTTAATCAATATACTATATTTGTAAATGTTAATTCATATTGGTAATTGGTTTTCAAATGATTAATGTTTGTCCGGAATTAGCCTGGAAGTCCAAAACTAATCTGAAGGGTGTTGTTAGTGTCTATTATGTGACCCCTTCGACCACTGCGGTCATGGGTCGTAAGGTTCATTTTATCGATCCTGTGCTGTTGGGAAAGGTAATAAGTAATTAACACAACCAGGTTAAATATGTGTTATCGTCCTTGTTTCGGGAGGTGAAAGGTGGTGAAAGGAGTTGGCGATCTTTTATTCGTCAACGATGAAGAATACAAACGTTAAATTTACCATCACAGGCGAAGACCTCCTCGCAGTACATCCACCTGATGAGCGGGTTGTTTAAGTAGCACCACGGCCTGTCCTTCCCGTCCGGGTTCCGGCAGTAGTTCCGCTCCAGCCCTGCCCGTGGGTAGGCCTGGGGAGTGTGTTTATGGGGGTGGGGGTACTGAGATGTCCACAACTGACAGGAGTTGTCCCGGTTTGCAAGGCCCCGGTAGCTCGTCCCTCTGTCCTGTATATAGTAACAGACTGTGGACATATAATGTTACATTGTAAATGTTGTGCACAAAAGAAGGTGCTCGTAAAATTCCATTTTTGCATGCTGTATAGTAGGCACAGAAAGTATGGGCTAGCTTGATTTTCAATTTTTTTACTCCCAACTAAACCGTACGTACTACAGTTCTGCTCGTCACTGTTGTCCCCACAGTCGTCTCTGCCGTCACACCGAGAAAGCTGATGGAACAGGGCTCCATTGTCACAGGCAGAGGGTGCTGGAGAAAAATGGGCACTGTTGAGCCACAAATTATGCATATATGAACATTCAACTATCTCTCTGTCTCTCTCTTTCTGTCTGTCTCTTTGTCTCTCTCTGTCTCTTTTTTTTCTGTCTGTCTCTCTCTCTGTCTGCCTGTCTGTCTTTCTCTTTCTCTGGAAATTTCTAAATCTGTGCATTTTAGATTGAAAATTGAATGTATTTTGTTAGGTATAACATTAATGAAGTAGACACGGAGTATTCCAAATCACCCCTCAGTCCTATTTTTGTGTTGGTAATTACAGTTTAACTAGTTCAATAATGACTTCTACCAACACAGATGAACTTTCAAGCTAAGCGTCTACAAACATTACAGCCAGTTTACTCACAGCAGGACTCGTCGCTGCCATCCAAACAATCCTCCACGTCGTCACATCTAGCATATTGTCCTTTCGGTTCACCAAAGCAGGGAATGTGGGTTTTGGCACACATTTTTTTGTGAATCTATACACTGTCCATTGCTGCAGGCCAGTCTACCTTGCCGCTCGCCTGTATGAAATATAAGCGCAAAATTAAGCAAAAGCAATTCGTTTTTTTTCCAAAAAAAGTTTGTAGTTAAATGCATAAAACATTAACAAAAGTGGGAGAGGTTGAACATTATATTTGTCTTTTTTTATTGTACTTCTTGAAATTGCAGCAATTACACAAAAACGACAGCCATGGTTTTCGCGCAACTGAAAGGCTATAGGAATAATTGCAGAATATTTCCCCTTCTTTCAAGCAACTCGCACACAATAACATATCCAATCAGTGATAGTATTGTGAGTGAGCAAAGAAAGAACTAAAAGAACTACATTTACTTGGTTTCGGGACAAGGGCATTAAGATGATTATACTATGGAACTAGTCTAGCCTTGTAATATTATATAGAGCGTACATATGCTAACGCAGTTCTAAGTTATGATGTGCTCTTGATAGAAGAAGATGAAAGAAAAAGAAGTGCTGCAAAACAATGTTTTCTTATCTCCTATCAAAATTACACTTTCATTTATTGCTTTATTTGAAACGACTACAGTAGGTATATAGGCGTGATAAATTATACGAACAAAATCTATTTCATTTTTTCTTTAGATTCTGTATCTAAAATATTTACAAAGTCAATATTAAAAAAAAGTTAGAACATATGTATAAAAAGTACCTACAACTGACCTTGGGAAATTTGAAGATCAAACACATGAAAGTGATAAAATCTGCACCTAACTTGCCTTACCAAATCTACAAGTACAAAAGAAAGGCAAAGAAATAGGAAGAAACACATGTATCCATACTTACAGCAGCTCTGCTCGTCTGTATTGTCTCCACAGTCGTCTGTACCGTCACACACCTCTGCCTTGTTGATGGTGACTCCACTCGGACAGATCTCTTTATCTACATTCAAGGAGAGAAGTCAGAGGATCGGTGACAATGTCTCTACACTACTAATTTACGAAGATTGTAATTTTTAGACATAACATAAAGCCTTATACAATGGTCAGGGATACATAAGCATTTGCACAAATTTCATGGAATTTGCATTAATGTTTATGTAAAACGTATTCGTAGTTAAAACGTACGAGGGTAAGGCAACTATCTCACAGAGCTCTGTTTGTTAATTAACTGGTCCAAATTTGTAGCCTGTCGACATTGCGTTTATTTTATAAATTTCAAAAAGGTTCAATTCGCAAAATGTTTTGAATGGACCAGAACAAGTAGCATAGATATATCGCCAGTTGCAACAAGAGCGGTCACTTCATACTGCACTGGTATCACTACTATTTCCAATAAAGATATTTTGTATTTACGTTGGGAACAAAACCTAGGATCCCAGGCGTAAACCTATGTGTAAGGCTGACCGGTCGCCTGCATATTAAAGAAAATTGGCGAAAGACTCGCAAAGTTGCCGCAATAATGTGTCGGCGACAGGCGCAGCGCGAAATGCCTGACTTACCGCAGTCGTTTTCATCGCTCCCATCGTCACAGTCCACTATCCCGTCACAGACAACCTCAAGGACGTCACAGTCGCCGTCTTTACACACCGTCCTCTCAACTCCGGAGCAAGCTGGGCGAACACAATAAGATACACAGAACTAGGTATCATTAGAAGCTACTATTGGTTTGTGTGTGGATTTTGCCAGATGCATTCCAAAGGAGCAATTTGTCTGTTTCTGAATTGAACGTGGATGCGTGTTAAGGCTTAGGTCACATTTCCAAAGCGGAGCCCATTTGTTTTAAGAAACGAAAAGTTTAAATGCATACCTAGAAATATGCAAAAATCATGCCCATGAATCGTATTTGGAAATTTCGTGTATCTTGATGTATTTTATGTTATTCTTTTCGCTCCCGAGAGCTGCCCGGCCGGGCCCCGCTTTGGAAATGTGAGCTAAGCCGAAGTCATATGCTTTTGCCACCACCATTTGCATTTTTTTCGCACACTTTTATATGGCAATAGTTCTGGTCCGTTCATTAGACTAAAAGATCATGGTAGTATTATATTGCTCTTATTATTCGAGGTCAGCTCATACATTTCACATGCTTCACTCACTCCACTATAAACTGTGCGTGTATCGTTTGTTGCGTGGTATTAATGAATAATGTTGAATTCTCTGTTTTGTTTGTTTTTGCCTTGCTGCTATATAAAGCTGGTATCTCAGTGGGCCGTGCCAAATGGTGACAACTAACTGCAGCAACTCTAGCCAATTTTCAATTGCGGCCACACGTCACTACAAGGTGCATAAATGTGAAAATTATGTGAATTTTCTGGAAAATTCTATGAAAATGTGATATGATGTGATATTATGTGAAACATTTTGAGTTTCAATAGCATCACATTTTATCATATAAGTTGACATATAATCACATAAAATAACATTCACGTCACATTTCTGAGGGGTGGCACAGAAATTGAGCTTTATGTGAAAAAAATGTTATAAGTTTACATCACATTTTTTCACATTTCCCCAAAACGGTCTTGAAGAATCACATTCTGAAATGTAAAAATATGTTACCTAATGTGACATTGGTTGTGCAGCCATTATGTGAAATAATGTGACTGTCGATACACGTCTCGACCGGCTATACTTATGTGATTTTTATGTGAAAAGGGCTCTTGATGAAAATGTGAAATAATGTTAAATTGAATCACATTCTATGAAATGTGACTTCATGTTAAACTTATGTGAAATGCGGCCAGCTACCAAATGTGAAAACATGTGAAGACAACTGGCATGCTGAGAAATGTGAATTTTATGTGATGTTCACAAACTTGCAAGATGTGAAAAAATGTGACAGGATATCACATTTTTTATATGTGAAACTAATGTGATTTCCACTTATATAAGATATGAAGTAATGTGATTTGGCAGGCTATGTAAAGGTAAGTGTATAAAGCCCCTATTTTATAACATTTGCCTCCAGGCAACAAGACGACCGACGAATACTTATGTACAACTTTAAAGGGCAGTCCACTCCAGAAGCGAGTGTTATTTTCTGACTTCACACGTTCAATAAAAAAGCTGCCTTTTTCATTCCACACCGCTCTTCTCCCTTTTATGGGCTAAATATTTGTGGAAATTCTTACAATATTCGTTTTATTGAAGCTATACAAAGCCTTGGGCAAAGTCATTATCTATCGTTCAGTCAAAACAAAAGGTGTGGACCCCTCCCCTCGCGCGCGACTGCTATGTTACTGATTATCTAACTTACAAGTGAAAGCACCGAATTTCATGACCATGCACTTATGGTCGTCCGTTGTGTATCACTTCCAGCTCTTCCTTTGTGTACCACCAAACAGTTGAGATTTAAGAAGCTACTGATCTACTAATTAAAACTTACCGACCCAGTTTGTAAAACCGTCCTGTTCAAAATATTTTGTGTAAGCATTACGGCCAACTAAAATTAGAAATTCTCGTCAGTACTATTCTAAAAAGCCAAATTGATATGTCAACAAGTGACCCTACTGGATAGACAACAAAGGAAATAGTGAACCAGTTATCATGGGAATAGTTGTGTTTGTGCCGAGGTCAGATTTAACTCAATGGAGGACTCTCGTCCTTATTGATTTGCTTGATAGCAATTACAAGCGAACGGCACACAAGCCAGCAATGAAATCAACAAGAACGTGCTTTATATTTAAGCAGGAGCGGACATACACTGGAGTTTGGAATAAATTTTTTTCTAACATGGACATGCTAAACGCCTCTAAGAAAGCTAATGGATCAAGTACATGTATATGGACAGGCGTCACTAATATGGTAATTGAGGTCAACTAGTTCATGTACGTACTCGGGATCGACCGTCCGAGCGGGTGTCGAACGTCGGCGAGTTCCGATCTCGAGCGAAGGCACCCGAAGGTCGCAGGCGATCAACACCAGAAGGTCGCCCTAGGCGACCAGCGAGCGGAGCGTGATTTTTCTAGGAAGGAGAGCTAGTCAAGCGCTGATGGGGGCGTTTTATGAGCGCAGCGGGTGGACATTGTCTGGTGGCTCGGCTTGAGTGCCAGTTTGCTTGTGTGGCACCACTGTGTACTTAAGTGTGACACTTTTATATGTATACATCCTGACTTATTGTGACCTGTACTTAGCTCGGTTGGGCAAAATTGTACAGTAAAGGTCTTCATTCAATTATCAGTAAAGTATCTCCTCTCTGTTGCAGCCAACAACAAAAATTCCGAGGCCTATTGTCCATGGTCAACCTGGGTGTTCGGGGCGTCATAATACCCCCTTCACAATAGGCGCGATTCGATCGGAAGACTAGTTGACGAGCTCTACATGACATTTTCGTGAGTAAGACGTCCGGTGTTCTTACGATCATCTTGCGATTTTTATGGATCGCCGGCAATATCCAGGGGTCTTACGACGGTCGCGGTGCAGCCAAACATGTTCTTAACATAAGCGACTAGTCGAAAGAAATCTCTGATATCGCAGAGCTTGGACCAAGTCCCCTGCAGGTCGTGCGTACCTCGCGTAGGTATCGTACGACATTCCATTGATAGTCTTGCGTAAATCCAACGATTGAACACCGATTTCACCTCAAAAAATCAGACGATGATCGCTAAAATTGAGACGGCCCCGCAGGAGTATCGCACAAAACTCTGGCGACATTCCTTCACATCTCGCTCGACTTCTGCTAAGTCAGGGAAGTCGGACATGATTCCTACGAGCATTCTACTTGTGTCGGGGGAATGTTCTACGAGCCTGGGTCGAGCTCGTGTCAATTAGTAATTTGATTTATTTTGCACCTGACAGACAGTTGTGACATGCTTTTTGAATTTATATGTGCAGTACATAGTAGTAGTAGTAGTATGCGGCATGCAGCAGCAAGGGGAACTCATCCCTCCGGACCGGCTCCGCCGTGCACGTATTGCCAGTCTACGGCTACGAATTCATCTGCTTCATCGTCGCAAGCAGGCTGTGGTTGCTGCGCTGTTGGCGGAAGACGAGGCTCGGGCAAGAAGACGCAACCGTACTTGCTGGGTCAAGCCATGGCTGCAACGGAGGGTGTTGCAAGGGCAATATGACAACCTCATGCAAGAATTGATGCGTGAATCCCATGGGGATTTTAGGAATTACCTGCGACTAGATGCTGAAATGTTCAGAGAAATCTTAGATAGGATCTCGCCAAGAATCACCAAGAAGTTCTATTGCCGCCCCCCACTAAGTCCCGGGCTGAAACTGGCAGTGACGCTGCGCTTCCTAGCAACTGGGAATTCATATAAGAGTCTATCTTATAGTTTCCGCATTGCAGTCAACACCATAAGCTTGTTTGTGCCGGAAGTATGTGCTGCCATTGTTGAAGAGTACAGGGAAGAACAATTTGCAACTCCATCAACGCCCGACCAGTGGAAAGTCGTCGCTGAGAACTTTGCATCTAGATGGAACTTCCCTCACTGTTGTGGGGCATTGGATGGCAAACATGTGGCAATGCGCAAACCCCCACAAGGTGGAAGCCATTACTACAACTACAAGGGCTTCCACTCCATCGTGATAATGGCACTTGTAGACGCCAACTATAAGTTTCTTTGGGCCAATGTAGGCGCTGAGGGCTCGACCTCGGATGCAGCAATATTCCAGCTGAGTACATTACGACAGGGCTTACAAGAGGGAACCATTGGGCTGCCGCCTCCAGATGACCTACCTGATGATGACAGGGAGACCCCATACTATATCATCGGGGATGATGCCTTCCCGCTACGTGAATGGCTGATGAAACCATTCTCTATGAGAAACCTAGCACACAATCAAAGGATCTTCAACTACAGACTGTCTAGGGCAAGGCGTGTCGTCGAGAATGCATTTGGCATTCTTGCATCCAGGTTCAGGTACGTAAAGCCATACCAGCAGGCATACTTCATACAATAATTTGCATTCGACGTGCTTGTGGGACACAATAACAGCATACAAATTATAAATATCTGTTCCATTTCACTCATTGCAGGGTTCTGTTGACGACCATGAATGTTCTGCAAAGGAACGCAGAGTGCATCACAAAGGCATGCTTGGTGATGCATAACATCATGCGTGACAGATTCCCAGCCCTGCAGAACGAAGAGCTGGACCAGGATGTGGAGGGCATGGTCGTGCCCGGGTCATGGCGGGACGCAGGTGTTTTGAGAGACTGTCACCAGGAGGGTGCAACCGGCGAAAGAGCCTCTCGGAAGGGTCGGATGCTCAGACAGTACCTTATGCACTATGTAAACAACGAAGCAGGAAGTGTACCTTGGCAGGAGGAAGCCATCCGACTTGTTTAACATGCCCTTTTGAGACCCTTTTGACTATTCCGTCAATGATATTGAGCTGTCACGAGAAAGGGCTTGCTTACTTTCCTAAGTTTTCATTGTTGTTTAAGTTACAATGTATAGATAAAAGTGTGCCTTTCTTGGTCATTCATTTGTAATACTTAAAAATTAGAAGTTAAAAATGATGATTCACAACCGAAATACGGGCAAAAAAATCTTCCCTTTAACAGATGTGTCGCTTTATGATTACTTTTTATTTCATGGTTTGTATGTGTTTAGTGATAGAAAAGTGACACTGAGATAAAGCAAGATTTCATTATATGAAGAAGTTTTAATTTCTTCACAAATATTGGCAAGTGTACAGGAGAGATGTACCATAGAGATGGCAAAAAGTAACAAAAGTAACAGAAAGACTTCTTCTCACATCATGCTTTATTGAATAACACTTGAAAGGGAAAGAAAAGGAAAATAAAACAAATATTGACAATGCTGATGACTGCCGCCATTAATCCTTACTGTTTGTAATCAGCTTGTTTACAGCTTGTTAACAGAACGACTTCTTCTCACATCATGCTTGATGGAATAAAACTTGAAAGAGAAATAAAAGGGAAATACAACAAATATTGTCAATGCTAATACATGCCGCTATTTATCATACTGTTGGTAAGAAACCGCTTGTTATTTTTGTCGGTACTTCCAGGGTGGTGTTTCACATGTCACACTCCCTGCAGCCTACTGTTTCCGCATTACAGATGGAGTCGAAGTCATCGTAGCCAAGGCGGGAGTAAATACTCTAGGTCCCTGCAGGGTGGTCCTCTGAAATTAGACAAAAAGGAACACTTGAATATCGTTGGAACTGTTTTCAAGCTACATGTCATTATCAATAAACCCTAAGTGATAAGCAAGCCACAAAGAATCAATATGTAGAACACCTGTCTGTCTGGCCTGCGGGGCAGCAGGCATCCAGCCCATTACAGAATGCTGTTGCTCTTCTCCATGCAGTTGAGCAAAGTCGGGTGTGTTGTGCTGTGTCGGCGGCTGCAGTGGAGTATATCCTTGGTGAGGAGTGTAGTGCCGTGGTGGCGCCAAGACTGGGGGGCCTGGCATTGGTCTCCCCGGCAGTGCCGCTGGTTCGTTAGGTAGCCAGCGCATGGTCGTTTCGAAGGTCTCCCTCTGGTACTGGTAGAAGTGGGCCGGTGGGACACGAAAGCAAGTCGAGGTGAGCCACTGACTCCATGCAAACCTTTCATCTACCGGTTGTTGACTCTCCTTGGCGAGGTTTTCCACCTGACACGGAAGACGAAAACATGACAGCAATGTTAATTGTATACAATATAAAGTGTTCTGAGTTGTCACTGTGAGCAAACGTCTAACTTAACAAAGCCAAGTAAATGTTTACTTCTTTTTGTGCCCTGCTCTTCTCCTTCTCAGTGTCATGCAGGAACTTTGCCAAGACGTCAGACAGACTAGAAGTGGTGACCGCTTTCTTCTTGCTGTTTGGGTTGTCACTAGAATTAGGCCTCTTCACACCCTTGGACCCAATAGCGTGGGAGCCACAGGGAGTTGTCCCCCCTGTCGATGTTCCGGCCACAACGTTCCCATCCTCCTCCGCCTCCTCTTCGATTCCTTCCTCCGAGTTTTCAGTGTTGAAAATCTGAAGCATAAGTGCATGATGCTGCTCAATACATTGCTGCAAACATGGATAGGAGTCAGGCATTCAAGCATCAATTCATCAATGCACTAACATGCCAATACTTACAGATCCCAGGTCCTCTGGTAGTTTTGAAACACAGAAGGGATCCAAAAACTGGTAGCGTTCCAGTTTCCAGCGCTGAAGGCTCGTCAGCAACACTTTACCAGACCCGGACTTCCCCTTTTTCAACCTTTTCAGTCTCACGTATTCCGTCCGATGAGACTTGAACTTGCGGGCGATGTCCTCAACTTCACATAGGAAAAAGTCAAGAACATTCAACATTAGATGTGAAGGGAAACCACTATGAATAATGACTCTCCCCGGAATGCTCCATTTCAGCAGAATACATTTGAATTTGAATGACAGCAGCAAGGGACAAAGAACAATGATGCAAATGATAGCAAATTTCTTCCAAAGTTAGGGAACTTTTCATATGTCCACTTCAGAGATGATACCAGGAGAAATAGGACAGACTTACGTTTGATCCCCAGGCCCGACGTCTTGGAAAACTTTTCCATCAGAGCATTCTTCTTCTGTTTGTTTTTGAAATCCGGATGACCCTTATCATAGAATAGGGGGTTGGCTTCAAAGAAATCAGCTATTGCGTCTTCAACTTTGTAGGTTGGTTCGGCAGGTTCGTCCTCCTCTTTCTCGAGATCATCATCCTCTTCTACCACTTCTTCATGTACGGATGCACACTCTTCTGGCACCTTTGTCTGGCCACCTTTTCTTCCTTTCTTCCTGGGCGCCATCTTTGACTTTGTGAACACGTATCCGTAGGGGCGTGGTATTTATAGGGGTGTGGTATTGTGGACATCTGTCCAAGTGCAACTATAATCAATCATTGTCCAGCTGATTGGCGAGCACAGACCTAGTTATCTATCATCGACCGCAAGTCGGATGGCGAACGCCCGTCAGTCGTTCGACGTACGCCCGATTGACGTCAGATTGCATAGATGGCATGTCTTTAAATGTGAGGGTAATTGTGACATTGTGGCCCCTGTGGCAGTATAAAGGCTGCCTTTGTGACACAATTTCTTTTATTTCGTCATTTCCATTATCCCGCGCATTCCATCAATTGGTTAAAAAGATTATGACAAGAAAAGAAACAACATTGATTCATCTCTTGCCTTTTTTGAGGAACGTTTTGTGTTACCTTGTCCGCGTGCAAGAGGTCATAGGAGGTTCATTATCATAGATTTATTCACCGTCGATCGCACGAGCCTCGCTTATATGTGAAGGGGACAGTTTTGGGGCGAAAAATACGCAAGACCATCTTAAGATCTTCAAATCAGCCGACCTTCCTGCGATCGCGAAGTACGTGCGAAGATCGTATGTAATGTGAAGGGGGTATAAAGACAATAGCAAAAATTAACACACAAAAATGTATGCAACAGCAGGTGCCGGAACAAACAATGGCGGTAATTTGTCTAAACAAATCGTAATCCAAAACCGGCAAGATTTGTTTCCGACTCATTCCGTGTAAGAAACACAAAGAAATCCGTAATAATAATTTCAGTTCATCAATACAAAAACAGTGAAGTTTCTAAATGCCTTTAAATCAATGTGACGACAACACATAGAGGAACATAGTATCTTAGATCGAGGGCGTTATGTAAGACATAAGTGAGTTGGTGAGGTGGCCTGTTCCACTTCCACGGATCAGAAAAGGAAAACTCTCGAGCTCCTGCCGATTTTGAGCTTTAAAAGCACACCCAAACATGAATGTTGACCACGCATTTTGGAGTGTTTCAATGCAGAACCAACGAACTTTACCCTAAATTGTAGCCGACGGGAAAATGGATGGATTCTTGTTGTTCTCTAAAGTAAGGAATGTTGTAAAACACTGAAAATACCTGTTTTAAGATTATTAGACATATAGCATTCTGGTCTATCATTATTACTTACGGGTAACTTGTACAGCTTTGAAGGGGCGCCTAAACAGAAATGTTGATCTCGCATTTTTAGGTGTTTCAATGCAGGCCTGATAGACTTTACCCTAAACCGTGGCCCACGGGAAAATGGATGGATTCGTGTCGTTTTCTAAAGTTAGGAATGCTGTAGAGCCTTGAAAAGTCCTGTTTTGTTGTTACAAGATATATAGGATTCTGGTCTATCATTATTGACTACGGTTACCTTATACAGCTTTGAAGGGACGCCCAAACAGAAATGTTGATCTCGCATTTTTAGGTGTTTCAATGCAGGCCTGATAGACTTTACCCAAACCGTGGCCAACGGGAAAATGAATAGATTCTTGTCGTTTTCTAAAGTTAGGAATGCTGTAGAGCCTTGAAAAGTCCTGTTTTGATGTTATAAGATATATAGGATTCTGGTCTAGCATTATTGACTACGGTTAACTTATACAGCTTTGAAGGGACGCCCAAACAGGAATGTTAACCACAAACTTTGAAGTGTTTCAATGCAGGACTAATAGACTTTACCCTAAATTGTGGCCAACGGGAAAATGGATGGATTCTTGTTGTTTTCTTAAGTAAGGAATGTTGCAAAACACTGAAAAGACCTGTTTTAAGATTATAAGATATATAGGATTCTGGTCTATTATTATTAACTACGGATAACTTGTACAGCTTTGAAGGGACGCCCAAACAGGAAGGTTGACCAAGCATTTTGGACTGTTCCAATGCAAGCCTGATAGATAGACTTTACCCTAAACTATCGCCGACGGGGGTAATGGATGGATTCTTGTTGTTTTCTAACGTTAGGAATGCTGTAGAGCATTGAAAACTCCTGTTTTAAGATTATAAGATATATAAGATTCTTGTCTAGCAATATTGACTACGGCTAACTTGTACAGCTTAAAAGGGACGCCCAAACATGAATGTTTGAAGTGTTTCAATGCAGGCCTCATAGACTAAACTGTGGCCGACGGCAAAATGGATGGATTCTTGTTGTTTTCTAAAGTAAGAAATGCTCTAGAACATTGACAAGTCCTGTTATAAGATTATAAGACATGTGGGATTCTGGTCTAGCATTATTACCTACGGGTAACTTGTACAGCTTTAAGCTAAAATGACACCTAAACAGGAATGTTGACGACGCGTTTTGAAGTGTTTCAATTCAGGACTAATTGACGTTACCCTAAATTGTGGCCGACGGGAAAATGGATGGATTCTTGTCGTTTTCTAAAGTTAGGAATGTTGTAAAACACTGAAAAGACCTGTTTTAAGATTACAAGATATATAGGATTCTGGTCTATCATTATCACCTACGGGTAATTTGTACAGCTTTGAAGGGACGCCCAAACAGAAATGTTGACTACGCAATTTGGAGTATTTCAATGCAAGCCTGATAGACTTTACCCTAAACCGTGGCCCACGGGAAAATGGATGGATTCTTGTCGTTTTCTAACGTTAGGAATGGTGTAGAGCATTGAAAAGACCTGTTTTGTTGTTATAAGGTATTTAGGATTCTGGTCTATCATTATTTACTACGGGTAACTTGTACAGCTTTGAAGGGACACCCAAACAGAAATGTTGACTACGCATTTCGCAGTTTTCTAATGCAGGCCTGACAGACTTTACCCAAAATGATGGCTGACGGGAAAATGGATGGATTCTTGTTGTTTTCTTAAGTTAGGAATGCGGTAGAACATTGACAAGTCCTGTTTTAAGATTAAAGACGTGTAGGATTCTGGTCTAGCATTATAAATACCTACGGGTAACTTGAACAGATTTAAAAGGACGCCCAAACATGAATATTTGACCACAAAATTTGAAGTTTTTCAATGCAGGACTAATTGACGTTACCTTAAGTTGTGGCCAACGGAAAAAATGGACGGATTCTTGTTGTTTTCTAAAGTAAGGAATGTTGTAAAACACTGAAAAGACCTGTTTTTAGATTACAAGATATATAGGATTCTGGTCTATCATTATTACCTTCGGGTAACTTGTACAGCTTTGATGGGACGCCCAAACAGAAATGTTGACCACGCAATTTGGAGTATTTGAATGCAGGCCTGATAGACTATACCCTAAACAGTGGCCCACGGGAAATGGATAAATTCTTGTTCTTTTTCTAACGTTAAGAATGGTGTAGAGCATTGAAAAGTCCTGTTTTGTTGTTATAAGATATATAGGATTCTGGTCTATCATTATTACCTACGGTAATATGTACAGCTTTGAAGGGACGCCCAAACAGAAATGTTTACCATGCATTTTGGAGTTTTTCAATGCAGGCCTGATAGACTTTACACTAAACTGTGCATGTGGCAAACGGGAAAATGGATGGATTCTTGTTGTTTTCTAAAGTTAGGAATACGGTAGAACATTGAGAAGTTCTGTTTTAAGATTGTAAGACATATAGGATTCTGGTCCAGCATTATTAATACCTACGGGTAACTTGTACAGCTTTAAAAGCACGCCCGAACATGAATGTTGACCACGCAATTTGGAGTGTTTCAATGCAGAACTAATAGACTTTACCCTAAATTGTGGCCGACGGGAAAATGGATGGATTCTTGTTGTTTTCTAAAGTAAGGAATGTTGTAAAACACTGAAAAGACCTGTTTTAAGATTACAAGATATATAGGATTTTGGTCTATTATCATTACCTTCGGGTAACTTGTACAGCTTTGAAGGGACGCCCAAACAGAAATGTTGTCTACGCCTTTTGAAGTGTTTCAATGCAGGCCTGATAGACTTTACCCTAAACTGTGACCGACAGGAAAATGAATGGATTCTTGTTGTTTTCTAAAGTAAGGAATGTTGCAAAACACTGAAAATACCGGTTTTAAGATTACAAGATATATAGGATTCTGGTCTAGCATTATTGCCTACGGGTAACTTGTACAGCTTTGAAGGGACGCCCAAACAGGAATGTTGACCAAGCATTTTGGACTGTTCCAATGCAAGCCTGATAGACTTTACCCTAAACTGTGGCCGACGGGAAAATGGATAGATTCTTGTTGTTTTCTTAAGTTAGGAATGCGGTAGAACATTGACAAATCCTGCTTTAAGATTGTAAGACACATAGGATTCTGGTCTAGCATTATTAATACCTACGTGTAACTTGTACAGCTTTATAATCACGCCCGAACAAGAATGCTTACCACGCATACTGGTGTGTTTCAATGCAGAACTTATAGACTTTACCCTAAATTGTGTCCGACGGGAAAATGGATGGATTCTTGTTGTTTTCTAAAGCAAGGAATGTTGCAAAACACTAAAAATACCTGTTTTAAGATTACAAGTTAGATATATAGGATTCTGGTCTAGCATTATTACCTACGGGTAACTTGTACAGCTTTGAAGGGGCGCCCAAACGGAAATGTTGACTACGCAATTTGGAGTATTTCAATGCAAGCCTAATAGACTTTATCCTGAACCGTGGCCGACGGGAAAATGGATGGAATCTTGTTGTTTTCTAAAGTTAAGAATGCTGTAGATAATTGACAAGTCCTGTTTTAAGATTATAAGATATATAGGATTCTGGTCTAGCACTATTACCTACGGGTAACTTGTACAGCTCTAAAAGAACGTTCAAACAGGAAGGTTGCCCACAAAGTTTTTAAGTGTTTCCATGTAGACCTGATATTTTCTCCAAGCAGAAGTTAGGCTCCGGCTTTTTTTTACGTTTTTTTAGTCGTTTTAAAGCGAGCTTTCTATTTTGTATTGTATCTTGTATTGGCTGGCAGAGTTCAAGAAAAATGACAAAATAGAAAGCCCGATAAAAGCAAGGAGCTTTTATAAAAGCGACTAACAAATCGTCAATAAACAGCTGGGGCATAGATTCGTCTCCCTAATGAGAAAACAATGGGGATTATGGGCGAGAGGGAAAGAATGTAGGTGTGAAACGCACTTTGACCGCGCGCATTAGACCGCCCGGAGGGACCATAAACCGGATTTTTCGCCGTTATCCCAGAAATCTTCGCCTTTCCACGTTTATAAATCTTGGCCAGGGTCCATAAACGAAAAATGTCGCCAAAAGGGTCAATCTAAACTAAATAAATTGCCCCAGAATTGTAACCAAAAATGTCCGTTTGTAACCATTCCGTGTTCGTAGTGCCCAATACACATCCCAGTCTGCAGTCAAGTGAAGCCAGACTATGTACAAGTCAGATGAGATGTGTTTGGGCAAGGAGGTTGAAAAATTTCGGTAAACCCTGTCCTGTCTTTTGTACGTAAGTTCTATAATCATTTGCTATAGACTCCCTTTTACATTTTTTCATATTGGCCTGTTCCTGTTGGCAGCTTGCGTTGTTTAGATTATGATTTGACAATGATTGTATACATGCCGGAAATAGTCGTCGCTTCAGTTTACGGGCTTATAAATGTTTCGTGTTGTATAAGCACTGTAAATTGAAATACTATACATAGAGTGAAGATTTGTAAATATGATTTCATATAATTTGGATTGTGACCTCTGAGTGGTAAAACGAGTCTCCTCGAATCAGTAAGCCTTCAAGCATTTTGCACTTCAATGTTGACATCGTCAAATTATCTATATTTACATATACAAGTAAGTCTTATGGGTGGCAGTACAAAAGCCCAGCCGATGTGCAAAGTAAACACCTGTATATTTTGTACGAACAACAATGAATCTTATCCCTTTTATGTTGTCCAAATAGCCCCTTGTTTTGTCTTTTATACTTTATAGGAGTATGCTAAGCATATTTCTCTAAGCCTCTACAGGAGGCAATTAGCATGTCCATGTCAGATAAGTAAGAGAATCTTTTCTAAACTCCAGTCAGTCCACTGTTTGTTCGCTTCTTTGGATCCGGAGTTGACGTAAAAAAATAAAGCGCGTCCTTGTTGATCTTATAGCAGGCTTGTGTGTTGTGAATATGGATGAGAGTCATCTATTTAAGTTAAATCCGTCCTCGGCACAGACACAACTATGGTCACATAATGACGGGTCCACCATTTCCTTTGCTGTCTGTCCATTAGGGTCACTTCATGACACATCGATTTGGTTCTTCAAAGTACCGACTAAGATTTCTAATTCTAATTGACCATAATGTTTATACAAGATCTTTTGAACAGACTGTTTTTACAAACTGGGCCGATATGTTTCAACTAACAGATCACAAACTCCTTGAATCTTCTTAACTCTTAGGTGGTACATAAAGGAGGAGTTGGGCGTAGCCGTCAAACCATATATGTGAATGAATTCGGTGCTTTCACTTGTAAATTAGTTAATCGGCAGAATAGTAGCGGCACTCGAGGGGAGGGGGAGTTTTTCACACTTTTTATTTTGACTACACAGTAGAATAACTTTGCGCAAGCTTTGTATCGCTTACAACGCATATTTTGGAGAACAGTCCACAAATATTTAACCCATACATGAGCGACGTGGAATTAAAAAAAAGACAGCCTTTGTCTTGACCGCGTACGAAGTCTGTGGTTTATGACAAGACAAGCATGTATGGAATACATACTTAAAATCTTTGAAAAGTGTTTGCATGCTGAATGCATATTTTGGAAACACGTGGAAACTTATCTGTTACATGTTGTAACTTTTTCACATAAAATCACATTCTTAGCTAGGACACCGGCAAATGTGACATTATGTGAAACACTTTCACATAAAATAACATTTTGATCTGTCATGTGAAAAAATGTGATTTCAACTTCACATAATTTCACATTCGCCTCCGTCCAGTTTGTGATCCATTGCTCTCCTGTCATAACCATGACTGTAGCGTTCATGTGCAATCCATGCAGTGTGGCATCAAGCATGTACCAAATGCGAATTCTGGAAAGCGTCAGGGACGTCTGCAGATCAAACGTCAGCTGCCAGCTGGCGTCCTCGTCTCCACGTCTCCAAGTCGTCTGGATGTTGGAGTCCAAGACGTACCCGGAAAACCGCCGGAGTCCGTCACCCCCCTCCCATAGGTCCGGTGTCACCCATGTCGGGTCGGTCTCCACCCAGCCACCTGCAAGTAACAGTGTTTCATAAATATTTTATGGAGGTATGTGTAAAACTAGAAAGGCCGATATTTGCTTGAGAGCAAATACAGCATATTTCAGTCATGCCCCATCCCGGGCCTTGAATTATGTTTCATGGAGGTATGTATAAAACTAGCATCACGCATAAGGAAAAGAGCTTGACGGGTGATTTTTGACCGAACGATGGCCGGGTTTTCTCTATATTGGTCGATATTAAGTCATTGAAACCCGACCAACAGTGCAGAGTTTCAAATCAAAACGTCCCATTCCATTCTTCTGTGTTTCTGAAATCTGCGCCCTTTTCCTAACTCAATTACAAATTAGACCGAAAATGATTGATATTGCCTGGTAAATTCGCCAACAAAGACTTGCGTTCTAACGTTCAAGGCACGCGTAACTTCTCCTACGGCCAAAATGACCCTGTCGGGAACTCCAAATCCTCGAAAAGTACGATTTCAAACTCGGCGCACGGTGATGTGCGACCGCTTTATGATCGCAAAAGGCAGTGTTCGTGTATCTACGGGACCGTAAAACCATGTGGCCGTGGCCGCGTTGGACAAGTGGTCGCTAAACGTGGCCGCGTTGGACAGGTTGTCGCTATAGATTTTTCTTAATGCTTAGGTCGATGGAAATACCCAAGGGACCGATAAAAAGGGACCGGAATGGCCAGGTGGTTGCTATACAAAGGCGGCCGCTGATACAGGTTCACACTACCATGTTTTTTCCTGTTTTACTGCACTTACTTAACACGTCGAGACATTTTCTTGTATCAAGAAATTCAAGAACAAACAAAATTGTTCCTGTTAAATCTTACAACGTTATATATATTTCCTAAATTTAGTTAAGGTAAGGAAATATCAGTCAAACGAATTTACACTCTCGAGAATTAAAAAAAAAAATCTAAATCTAAATTACTTGCTTTGTTTGTCTAAAGATTATCTTCCTGTCACGTTAAAGAAAATATTAGAGCATTTAGAAGAACAATCTTGTTTCATGACAAATACTACATGGAAAAAAAAATTACGAAAATATTCTTCAGGGGTCAGAATGTTTTCGGAAAGACAGTAAGGTTTTCTTTTTTTTAAGTAAAAAATATGTATAAGAAGGAACAGGAAAATAAAAAAAATGCATTTTGGTACTGATACGGATATGGAAAACCATACTTCTTACCTGTTAGTGAAAATGCACCTGGCAGACAGTGACACAGACCCAACAGTAACACCAGTGATGTTCGGATGAGTTTTAGGTTGTCCATTCTTCTCAGAACTCCCGCAGCTTTGTGTTCAACAATGTACAGCTACTCTGTACCGTCTTTTCTGTAAACTACTGGGTGCAAATATTCACAATCGCGTGCACTGTGCTCGTATCAACTGATACAAAAGAATGGTAGCCTCTTTAGCAGGCTTCACGGCAGCAGCATATTACAGCTGATTGAACGCCCTGTAATGCGTTAGTTTTTCATTTGCCGTCAGCCTGAACCGAGGCTAGATGAGCGGCATGCTTCATGTATCACGTGGTTGTGTTTGTGCTGTGTTGTGTTTCTCGCTCACATAGCAAAAATTGTTCGAAGCACGACATGTATTTGGCTATTGCTAACAACAACAACACAAAAAACTTCACCGTCCAGAACGTGATCACTCCGAAACTACCCGAAAAGAAGCAAGTCTGAAACCATCCGGTAATAGAATAGACCTTTTCAAAATTCGCTTCCTGCAAGAATAGACTATTACTAACAATAATAAAAATCTGAGAATAATCTTGAATTAACAAAAAGAATTGTGCGTTTTGTTCCGCTACCAACATCTGCTGCATGATCTTACTGATTAACCTGTTGCGAACTGACCAACTCTAACAAAACTGGACTCTAGGCTAGTAACGTTAGTTTACCTTTATCCGTTGTTAACCTATATTCGGTTTTTGTTTTCAATAATAGTGCATTTAGGAATCAAGTCCACGGACTGTGGTTCCAAATCAAAATGAAATCTTCTTTGGAAACAACGTAATTTGAAAACACCGTCAACTTGATATCCCTAAATACCCTGTTTTTGAAAACGTCGGATATAGGCCACCCCCCGAATAAAGTTGAACTTATGATACAAACAAACGCATGCAATTCGCCTTTTCTTGCTTCTCATGAGGAAATGCCGTCTGCAACGCCGAAGTAATCAACAGTGTTGGTTTAACGTGCACAGATCTGGACATGCCAAAAGTTACGAGAGGTGAACAGACTGGTACCAGCTCGGTAGTATGCGTGAGAAGAGAAGGTATCATTCATATCAATATTCTCTTTCCGTTGTACTCACTTAGAATTCAACTGATAAGCTAAATATTTTCTTTATGTTAATAATGCTTTATTTCTACACTTTGTCCAGTACAAGACAACAACTCAGTAAACCCAGTCTGTTAGTAGATACAACTTATTTAAGTTGGACTCCTTTTCATGGTGGTCACCGAAATGACTCAGCAATTTGACCTGGCACGGATGAAAATTACAACAAAAACATATGCATTTTTTATGGCAATGTTATTTCCTTCGGACTACAATCTATGGAACTCTCTCAATGACTACTGTATATAGTCTTCAAAACAAATCCTCATCCCTTAGCTCAAAAATCTTTTTCCATTCTTTCTAATTAGCTTATTACCTGATCGTGGTCGTTATACCCCTGTCACATTTGAATAAAATCAATCGGACGAAGATTCTGCGGCAATCGTCTGAGCCTCGCTTATACCCCCCTCACATTAGGCGACAATCGATTGGAAGACTAGTCTACGAGCTCTAAATGACATTTTCGTGAGTAAGACGTCCGGTTTTCTCACGATAATCTTTTTAGAGACCGCCGGCAAATTTTCAGGGGTCGTACGATGGTCACGGTGCGGCAAAACATGTTTTTAACATAAGCGACAAGTCGCAGGAGATCTCTGAGATCGCAGAGCTCGTTACCGAGTCGCAGATCGTGCGTGCAAATCGTGCGTACCTCGCAAGGGTATCGGTCAATAGTCTTGCGTCAATCCAACGATTGAAGACCGATAGGTGAGCACAGACATAGTTATTAATCATCGAGCGCAAATCGGATGGCGAACGTCCGTCAGTCGGGAGACGTTCGGGTGACGTTCGCCCGACTTCCGTTTGTTTAACAATTTTGGGAATGTGAGGGTAATTCTAACATTGTGGCCCCTGTGGTAGTATGTAGGCTGGCTTTGTGACACGCTTTCCTTTCTTGTGTCATTTCTATCATGCCCGCGCATCACATTCATTGGTAATAAGGATTCCGACAACAAAATAAGCAACATTTATCTCTTGCCTTTTTAGAGGAACGTTCTGTGTTACCTTGTCCGCGTGTAAGAGGTCATGGGATGTTCATTATCATAGATTTATTCACGGTCGATCTCATGAGCCTCGCTTATATGTGAGGGGGAGAGTTCTTGGGCGAAAAATACGCGATACCCTCTTAAGATCTTAAAATCAGCCGACCTGCCTGCGATCGCGAAGTACGTCCGAAGATCGTGTATAATGTGAGGGGGATATTAGGGCTCCGTCGTACGATTCTGATGCCATAGGACTAACCATGGATATCATTTGGTGTACCAAGGCAGTTAAACTTTGCAAGAGACGGTCATTTATGTCCTCCATTACTACGGATTCTTATTACTTTGTGACTGGAGGGTAACCTCCAGCAACAGAGTCTTGTAATCACTTGGTGCGTTGAGTGTTCGCACCTAGATCACTATGTTCCGTATGCCGCAATCGCATGTGGATTTGCATGTCGTCTGTACTCCGTTGGGAAACGATGCACGTTATTTTTATTTCGCCGTAGCTGTTTTTATTATGGATGTAATAATTTCAGTTTTCACCACTACGCCGTCCGGTATAGCGGTTCAGGTCTTCCTTATGATTGAGCCTTAAGCCTTGTAGTAATTTGATACAGTCAAGCAGATGTTGTCCTCGTCGGAATATGCCATCTCGTTCGGGCTTTGCGTTTGCAGTATTGAGGTTGGTTTGACAT
>NC_049996.1:7828773-7959006 GCF_000003815.2 Branchiostoma floridae
TTCCCTGGTATTGTGGAACAGCTGGCCTATATACGATGGGGTTTGACATTTACATATCTCTAAGCTTTAAGCAGATATTGGGTTATGTTATGTTATGTCCACAGCTGTCATTGACCCACTTTTTAAAGCGGTGTGCGTCTCAAGTATCCATTGTGAAGCTGTGTTGTTGTTTCCATTTGGTGTCGTTCGATTGAGACGCTGATTTCGCTATGTTTTGAATTTGGCAGTGATAGGTATGATAGTTTTTAAGTAAGATTTTGGTATAAGCTGATGTGATGTGTTCTTTATGCGATATAAACACCGAGTCATACCCCACAGAAAACATCACAACCGACATAAACCATAATCAAGTCACAGAGTATGTTACCAGCGGTCACTTATTGCATTTGAAATAATTTCTCCGCGAGTTGAACTTCGCCTGTCTAGAATAGAGCTTTGAGTAAAGCTAAGGGCACAACCCACCGTACGTGCAAATAAGTGCTGTCTGCGTGCCAAAACGTGGGCAATCTTTGGGATCCGTAAGTCGTAAGTGCCGCCTGCGTACGAACTCGTCGGGAATCCGACGGATTTTGGAGCACGCAGGCACGCCGTAGAACTTTACGTACAGGCAAAACTTGGTGTGCCATCGGGCTGCAGATTCGACCCCCGTACTTGCCAGTACGTACGACTTGCCTGCCCTGTACAGCCTGAAAGTTTTCAGAAATATGTGGCGGACGTGGCCTCCTAAAAACACGTACGAACAAACTGCACGTACGGCGGGTTGTGCCCTTAGCTTTAGTTGTATGGCGTTAACGTTGCGTGGCGTAAAGGTAGCGTGTGTGGTTCAGAATCCCGAGGTACTGGTATCGAATCCCGATTTAATCCGACGTTGTGTCCTTGAGAAAGACACTTCATACAAAGTTTCTCGCTTCACACACTCGTGATAACGGGTATCTATCTTCGGTTATTGCCGTCAAATGGATAGGACGCTATACAAACGGAGGTCCCATGTTTAAGGATAACCACACCTCAGTGACTTAAATGAACCCACCGCACTCATTGAAAACACTAGATGTCCTACACGGTGTGAGTGGATCAAGTAAATCTGTTAGTATGATGCGGCTTGTACTCTTCAGTACCTATTTGGTGTGTAACGCCACGAGGTGGTTTACCGGGTGTGCAATACAAATGAACTCAATACAATATGCAATACAAATTTTACATGCAACTGACACTTTAATGGCCTTTGATACAGATCTTTTCCCCTTTAAATACCCTATCCTAATTCCATCTACTGTCTTTATTATATGTGTCACTACTAGCAATCGGTATCTCAATCATGCAAGTAATATTACACACAGATCAAGGATGATATGCCAAGAAATATGCGATTTCGGAAGCTAGATTAAAATGCCATCAGTTTGTAGGAGATTGATACTGAAACAAATTTAAGTATTGAAAAATGTTGATACAATTAATATGAGAGAGAATCAAGAGAAAAGCCTTTCAATGTTAAATTTGTTGAAATGAAAAAGTAATAAACTCGGTTGATGGTAATGATTAGATTATGTTGATATCATGGGTCAATAAACTATGCCCACATCACAGCATTAAATCAATCCTGTAGTCAGGAATATGGTGTTTAGGCTTTCTAAATATAGTGAAATCTCAGGCATATTTAGGTAACTGTGTCAAATGGCCTGGCAAATTTGCAAATAAAATTATATTGATTTCCACTGCATCCTTTTTACCATATTTACACAATCTTTCTTTAACCAATATCCTTATCGTGAAAACATAAGACATCTTGCACATTGTGGTTACTGTTTCACATGGCCTGTTTCCGTCATCTTCGTAATGAAAACATTTACAAATAAAATCATATTAATTTCCACTGCATCTTGTTTACTATAGTTACACAATCTCTGTTTAACTATTATTCTCATCTTGCAAATATTGGACCTCTTGTCAAAGTCATTATGGTACAAAAACAGTTGAAACGTTTTCCTAAAATATTCATGCACTAATTATTACACCATGAACAATGAAGAATTCGAAATAAAAGTCTATTTCTTATTTTTACAACTTAAGCCATCTGATTATTTCAATGATGCCCTATTTATCTATTTACATATCTTATCCTTTGACTCTGTGGCATTTTTAATAACATTTTTTTTTCTTTTGCAAGAGCCGACAACTTTTTATCGAGTTATTTATCAAACTGGTAAAGCTTTGCAAGGGTGTCATAGTCATATTCAAAACAAATTCCATTCTCATAATAGATTGCCCAATGTATGATAAGACAGACAATTGTTACAATATTGCACAAACAAAAACTATCATGAGCTTTTCATATCTCTAGTAGTATGTAACATAACCCATATAAAACTCTGTAGAACAGAGATTACAGCTGACATAGCATGTATATACTTTCCTTTAAAACATAATTTTCTGGACTTTCAGTATGCATGATTGCTGTTATTCATGACGTACATAATTTTTTTGAGATTGCAAAAATTTAACTGTCATGTACACGATGCCGTACTTTGAACCTGCTAAAATATCGCGCATTAAAGCTCTCCCTCTTTCTTCTTATAATTAAAGTATGCAATGCATGTGGCTAGATTAGAGCTTGATTTTGATTACGTTATAAATCATTGAAACTGATTAGATTTTGAGTGATTCCCTTTGAAATAGGAAGGTGTACAAGGAATCTTAAAGCTGTTGTTGCTGTCAATGCTGTCTCTAACGGCTCAGCACTAGAGGCAGGCAGCATGGGCAAGGCGATGCTGGACAGGGTCTTCTGGGCTGCTGCAGTGGTTCGGGTGGCAGTTGAGGATTGATACCTGACATAAGTCAAGTCAGTAAGTCAACGGCTCAAACTAGAAACTAGTCTCTTTTTCATCTATATCCGGAGCGGTTATGGAACCCACTTCGTCAGTTCCGCCTGCCACTACTTCAGTTCCGCCTGCCACTACGTCAGTTCCGCCTGCCATACGTCAATTCCGCCTGCCACTACGTCAGTTTCGCCTGCCAAGCGTCACTTCCGCCTGCCTCTACGTCAGTTCCGCCTGCCACTACGTCGATTCCGCCTGCCACTACGTCACTTCCGCCTGCCACTACGTCACTTCCCCCTGCCACTACGTCATTTCCGACTGGCACTTCGTCACTTCCACCTGCCACTACGTCAATTCCACCTGCCACTACGTCACTTCCACCTGTCACTACGTCACTTCCGCCTGCCACTACGTCACTTCCGCTTGCAACTGCGTCAGTTCCCCCTGTGGAGGCAAGCTCGGTGCTTGCAGCGGCGGTTGCTCCGCTGTCCTGTTGAGGCTTGTCCAGATGAGAGCGTGCAGTTTTCTCGACATCAGCTAAAGTTGTCTTGGGCATTTCTGTAGCACACACTGTGGTCTTCCGATTGCTAACAGTGGCAGTACATCCACTGGCCTTATTTGGACTATCTAGCTGAATGCGTGCTCTGTTCTCCTCCACATCAGTGAAAGTTGTAAGGGGTATGTCTGCAGAAGAGCTGGTCTCAGACGCCGTTGCGGTGGTCCTGTGCTTCATGGCAGCGGTGCTTGCTCTATTGTCTTTGTTAGGTTCAGCCAGACCAAAGCGTTCCCTGATCGCCACCTTCCATTTCTGCACCATCTTCGATGTTATTGTCAGTATCAGGGCCAGTAGAAGGCCCTGAGAAGCATTCAGCACAATGAAGATGTACTCGACAGCTCGGCTGTTGACGTAAGGATAGATGAAGCCGAGAATCCAGGTGAACCCCGTCAGGAAGCAGATACGCAGGTAAACCCAAGCCTTGCTGCTGTTCGAACGTGACTTCGCCTTGTCGGCTATCACAAATGACTTCCGTATGGCCCGCAAGACAAAAGTGGCCAAGACAGCATTGACCAGAATGGCGCTGAAGACAGGGACTCCAAAAGCCAGCAGGTTGGCTACCGGATTGCCGATCCAACAGTTCTCTCCGTACCCCACACTGACCGAACTGCCGAACTCTACAATCACAGTCACTATGACTATAGGGACCGGCATCAGCCATGTGTACAACAGGTACTGGTACAGCTTCGCTCTTTCTAAAGCATCACGAAACGTTAGAAAGAGGTCCATGGCAAGTGCGTTAATGGATGTGAAGGCCGTCAACAGAAAGTAGTGAAGAATTATCGCGAACGCTGCACAAGCCGATCCGAGGGGGACCCTCACACGTACCATAAACAAGACTTCAGCAAACGCCATGCATACCAACATCTGAACCTTCAGCTTTTCTGGGACTTTCTCCCACTGGCCAGACCTGATATTGTGGACCACGTAACCAAACACTGCTACAGCGGACACTATCACAAGACCTAGGGTTAACCAGCCCTGGTCAGCGTCCCAAGGGTTAGCTGTCTGTGTGTAGTTTGAGAAGTACTGAAGAATGCACTCCCCGCAGATCGATGCTGTTGTGTTCAGAATGGCCACCTGCTCAGCTAGGCAGGACACGTTAGAACCCAACAGGAGGACGCTACCATTGGGAAGGACTCGGAACTCTTCCGCTGTGAACGTTAGAGCGGGTTCTCTGCAGTTTTCTAAGGGGGTGGTATTGTTTAATGAGCCGTGAGTTCTACGGGAGGACGAGAATAACCGGCATGTGTCTGCAAAAGGATCGTATAAAGTGTCGGAAGGACACTGATTGGGACTGTTTCCACCACTCCCATACGAATTAAAGTTGAAGAGATTAGTTAGTGAGAATCTTGAGGGACATTCGTAATATTGAACGCAAGGTTCTCGGGTTTCAATTTCCGAAAAAGAAGCACACTTAAGGTTTGCGGCTGCCGTTAGAGAAAGTCCTTCACAAAGAGCACAGTGAACATTTCTGTAAATCTTATACCCAATGCCTATTGGGTAACTGTAGGACTTACAGTAGGAGATATTACAACTCTCTTCTAAAATATCAGCCTGGAAACATCGTCTAGCATGCCGTATGTCTAAAGGGACAAACGCTATCGTTTTCGTTCCAAAGCAATATTCGTCACTACTTTCAATGATGCTGTTATATTCTTGGGAACCCCTAGGGATTTGTGGAGACAACTCAAGCATCCCTGCACATTCAACTTGCGATTCCCAAAGAACTGTTTCTGTTAAAGAAACATTGTTACAAATTGCACAAAATATGTTTCTGTAGGGGATTTTTGAAGCGTCTTCCACAGGCATTCTATGGACGAGCTCACTTGGGTTAAAGGGGTCCACTTGTTTTATACACTTTTCCCTCGTAACGTCTTCCTTCCATCCATCAGGACAGTCAGCAACCATCCAATAGGACTCTTTCTTTATTTTGTTTCTAACGAGGTCAGGAGAAAAGCCAGACACACAGTCCCACTTCAGATGGTGATGGTCTGACGGTGTTTGGGATTCACTGCCTTCTCTGTAGCGAATGCAATAAAGCTTTAATAAATCACAATGCCTCTAATTAAGATGTTATGTTGAAAATTTAAACACGTCCTTTTCATTTTCGTAATTGCTGAGCAAAAGGAACAGTTAGAATCAGGGATTCTTTGTCGAAAATGAAAATTAGTCCAATTATAACGATGGAGGTTAGACACCCTGATAACTGGAGAATAGGACAACAGTTACTCATTAGACAAACAAATGGATAGATTGTACATATCTAGTTGTCTATCAGACACTAAGTAGCTGTTATCTTGCAGGCCAATAACAGCTAAGGAAATCCCTTCACCATGGATACTAGTCAACAACATGGTAAACACAATAGTCCAGTTTTAGCACTTACATAATGTGCAGCAAGTAACAAGATTGTTGCACTTTTATTTCAATTCCATTTGAACAAACTACGCGTTATGCTGTGGACAGAAAGGGGCACAATGAGAAGATTTGTTAGAAAAAAAATCACATTTTTTGTACGTGTAAAACTTTTCTTGTCACCGTTGAAATCGGCACTAGCAGATGGATAAATAGTGATAAAGACGTGAAGTTAAAATCGCTGTCAGTTGTTAGCATCAAGGTACATCAAGTCTATGATGTGGTTGGATGTGAAAAACTCATAGGACTGCTTTTAAGCTGTGATAAGCAATCAAGTATACGAACGGGTTAAGTCGTTTCAAAATACCATGTAATGTATTTTCTGTCTTACTTTCTCTAAGACTTTTCACCACGCACACGGTTTCAAATATATGTTAATCTAATCATCCGATGTTGTTTAATTAGTAGAGTTGTAAGATGTATTCTGTATTCTTTCTCTTTTTTTTTTTGTTGCAGTTTATAGTTCACCATAAGAAATTACTGTATTTTTCGTCGTGTCAATAAAGCTTGTCTGATAATAATAGTATCTTGAAGGTTTTTCTTGTTACCTAAAGCCCCTGGACTG
The DNA here is from genome assembly GCF_000003815.2 of Branchiostoma floridae. NCBI lineage: Eukaryota > Metazoa > Chordata > Leptocardii > Amphioxiformes > Branchiostomatidae > Branchiostoma > Branchiostoma floridae. The sequence goes on from NC_049996.1 coordinate 7,835,129, forward strand.
TCTTTGATATCTTTTATCAGTAATCATATCCCTGTATGTTAGTCTCAATCAATATGATTGAAATATATATCAATATGGTGAACAGTTGTTGGCCAGCATGAGGTCCGAGTCGATGAGGCTGCTATCGGCCTGATTTTACCAGGCTAGTAGAGGTTTACTTACTGAAAGTCTTGGCAGCAGTCACCGAAAAAGCTGCAGTCTTCGTCACAGTAGCAAAGTCGTGATGGGAAAGACTCTGCACAGGTGTAGTCTCCACCGCAGTCCTGGCCGACAGATCTAGAGCCCGGTGATAAAGGGTCTAAGAAGACAAATGGGGAAATTAAGGATGACTTTTTTCAAACCTTTAGTTTTAAAACAAATAGTACATTTGTCAAAAACTATCTAATATGTTCATAATCTAGTATGTTCATAATCTATAGCTATAGTACATGTAGTTACTGAGTGAGTGAGTGAGTGATCACGAGTGAATGGTTGAGTGAGTCAGTGAGTGATTGATTGAGTGAGTGCGTGAGTGATTGAATTGTAATTTACTTACCTTTGATGTATTCGTGGTTATCTTTACATCGATATTTGATAAATGAGACTAGATCAAATCTACAGGTTGTTCAAACTCTCATACCAGCACATTCCATGACGTCACAGAAGTCCCACCTCTTCGACTCATCCGTGGTGTAGCACCAGGGCCGCTCCTTGTTGTCAGGGTTACGGCAGAAGTTCTCATCCAGGCCTGCATCAGGATGAGCCTGTGGTGTGTGGGGATGGCTGTGGGGGGACTGGGAGTCCCATCTCTGACACACCCGGTCTCCTGCCCTGTACATATATACGGTATATAAACGTGTAAAGAGCATGTGGTGTGTGGGGATGGCTGTGGGGGGACTGGGAGTCCCATCTCTGACACACCCGGTCTCCTGCCCTGTACAGATATACGGTATATAAGCGTGTAAAGAGCCTGTGGTGTGTGGGGATTACTGTTTGGGGACTGGGAGTCCCATCTCTGACACACCTGGTCTCCTGCCCTGTACAGATATAGTGTATATCAACATCCTTTATTAATTTCAACATAGCACACATAGTATCAGCCTGAATAGCGTTGTAATTTACAACATAAAACCAGATATATACAGTAAGAAACAGTATATGAAAAATAGTGAACAACATCTCCGACATTTAGTAGCCATCGTTACTAACTACGTATCTACAGTCTTGTTGTACAGGTTGATGGCTGTGTACAAGAGAGAGTTCTGAAGTCTTTTAGTTCTAGCTGGGGGGGGGGGGGGTCGGAGAAAGTATTTTTGTTCCTCAGTGAGCGTCCCGTGGCAGTTGATCTGGAGGGTGGGACCAGGTCATGTAGTGGATGGTCAACATCCAACATTTGTCTGAAAAGTTTGACAGCTGCATCCTCCCGTCGCGACTGGAGGGTACCAGGCAGGTCGGGTACATCGCACCTGTTCGCTCGGCTGAAAATCTTTAGAGCTCGCTGTTGGACCCTCTGCATTGCACGTTCCTGTTCCTTGCTACAGCCTACAAAGAGGACATTCATGACCATATTCAAGGAATGAAGGAATGGGCGCACGAGGGACACGTAGTCACTAGGTCGGCGACATCGGTCCCTTGTTTGGTGAGTAGTCTCAAGAAGTGCAGTCTACGGGAGGCTTTAGTAACCATTGAGGTTACTTCCTCTTGCAGGATGAGATTTTTGTCCAAGATGAAGCCAAGACCTTTTGCGGACCCGACCCACGGAACGCACACACCCTAGGGGTTAACCTTGGTGGGCTGGGAACAAATCTGCAGACACATATTTGTAGCAGTTGGCTTTTCTTCCCGTTTTGCAACATGTTGTTGGTGTCAGCCGACGAGTCGAGATGAGATTTTTCTTCCTCAAGTGTTTTATCTACGATGGTTTGAGGTAGTAAAAGAGTTCTGGACATTTCAACATTGTCCACATAGCCCACATTCATAGTGCTAGGGTGTACTGTTGTCCTCGAGCTCATAAAGAGCAGAAACAAGAAATGCTTTTAAAAAAGCAGACCATGCGGCTATTGGATGATAGCGAGCATGAAATGGTGTAATGCTAGGTCATCTATGTATAAGTTTTATTCTTTTTATTTTTCAACCTTTATTAACATTCACATGACAGTGTACAGACGGTACAATAAATACATGATAATACCATAAAAGGATAATATGATGTGTTCATGAGATTACGTAGATTGTTTTCTATTTCTATAGTGTTATTTAACCTGTTTCTAAAATACGAAACTAATTACAGTGCATCGTTACTCATGCTGCATACTCAATTGTAGATACAGGCCCGTATAATTACCCAAATCATTTGTAGTATTTTGTCTTAGCTTTCAACTTCCACATTACTCACAATGAATATTAATGTGTATGCACAATTTTAACCGTGAACTGGGTTAAAACTTTGTAAACAACTACAGGCGACCATACGTATTACAAAATGTCATGTCATGCAAGTACTCAATCCCCCACTAAATATTTCTGAAGATTTTATTACGTGCCGGGCATAATCTTCTAAGCAGTAGGAACCTTTAATATACATGTATTGTACAATGTTTACTTCATAAACTCCGGTGTGAGACTTTCATGTTGGTCAAGTGCTACATCACCATGAGTATAACATGGAGGTAGAGAGAGAGAGAAGAAAAGAACAAAGCACCAGAACCGACACCGACGCGACGAGCGGTATGTACATAGTAGCCTGCACTAACTGTATTAAACGGATACAAACTTGACACTTGACATTGAACTTAGACAAGGGAGCAGTTGCATTATAAAGCATTAACCCCATGAGTATCCTCCAATATTAAATTATAGCCAGGTTATGGGGAAACTTATGGGGAGACTTCGAGCGAGCTTGCCGGAGTGAGAGTGAGTGAGTAACACATTATAATGCGAACTGCAATTGGACAAACTTCAACTTGGCAGCTCTAAAGAAATACTTGGTTGAGCTTAAAATTACTTTTGCAATGTGTTTCTGGATAAATTACATGTTTGACAACTTGAAGCCTTAGTAACTTTATTTCCCACTTGCTTTTGGTCAAAAATGTACTTTGATCTTCGTTAATCATCCCATTAAAACCCATACTTAAGACTTAAAAGGGCCTTCATAAAAATTGGCAGCTATAAAAGAAATCGAGGTCCGATCTTAAAAACAATGTTTGTAGTATGTGTGTGAATAGTTGTTCATCATTTAAATTTTCGTCCTTAGCAACCTCATTTTTCTATTTATTTGACCCCAAAGTTGAACTGGAACTTTAGCAATTATCCCATAGGAACCAATAGATAAGGTATTATTCCCATCATGCATCACGCCCGATGAATCTGCATGAAGGGACAATATTCAGTTACTGGATTATAAATGGTCCATTCATTTGTTCATCTGTGATTAATAACATTAATTGTTACACATTTAGCTGATTTTGTGCACATAAAGATGTGGTCTTTTTGAAAATAACACTCTCCTCTGGAGTAGAGTATGGCTTTAACTAGAGGGTCACATTTTCGTGATTATGCAGAATGTTTCCCAGCGGTTTTAACGGTCACTAGTCTACTGCTAAATTTCCATCGTAGCAACTTTTTGATTACACGACTCCACACACACCCTGAGCCAGGGCTCCAGACTAACTTTTTAACTAAGAGCATGGTGCTCCTAACTTGTAAAACTTAGTAGCACCAGCAAAAATTTAGGAGCACCACTATGAAAGGTAAAAGCACAAGCAAATGTCTTAAGCCATACAAAGTATTGCTCCTATTAATCAATGTTTTTAACCTGGAATTAAACATTTGGATAGGCATTGATCCTGTTAAAAATGTTTGTTTGTTTGAACCTTTATTCATGAATGCTCATATCGGCCTTTGAGAGGAATAAACAAAAATAGTAGCAGTTACAGTCATATAGAACTATTGTACTAGTTAAGCATATAACATAGGCTGTACATAGAGCATGCGGTAGATTGATTATTCTGTCCTGTTCTATCTAAGAACACCTGTCACAACTGACAGCTCTGTTAAGAGAAATAAACAAAAGTAATAGTAGCACTGCAGTAAGTCATGAACCGTCTGTGCTATATAACATAGGCTGTACATTGTATGAGAAATAAACCGAAATAAATAATAGTTCATTGTTCTCGCCATGCCTTTTCAGCATTACGGCCCGCTACACTGTGGGCTGGAAAAACGACGCTGTAAAGAGCCCGCTACGCTGTATTTTCACCCAGCGTAGCAGCAAAAAAAATGGGGAGGAAATTAAAAATACCGTAGTAAAAATACAAAAGCACGCGCCAAGAACGCGCCTTCGCTGTTTCAGGAAGTTATCAGCTCTATTAAAGGGAGATGTACAGCTGTTTCGCAGCCCCTCCTACCCAGGACCGCCCTTGCGTTCGCGCGAAATAGGCCTCGCCGCCGCACGTGATCAGGGGATGGGATCCCTCCCCAGAACAGCCAATATGTTTAAGATTTCCCGCGACTTCATCAAAGGACGCCGGCAATCAAACGCGGCTAGCTGTTGTTAGAGTTTCAAACAGTCATATGTCGTTTCCACAAAATTATTTATTAAACTGTAACATTTAGTCCCACATGTTTTATAGAGTAGAATCTGACGGGGAACAGCGGTTTCGCCGGGTATTTTTCTTGAAACATGTCCGTGGGGAAATCGTCTGATAGCGAGGCGGCGACGTAGGGATATAAGGCCGTCAACATTAACAACAGTCGCACGGCACGGCGGTGTTTCCGCGATTCATTCCGCCAGCGGGGCGCGCTATCACTCAGCCAGCCGGCGTGTTGCTTGATTTTTCTAACCGCGGCTTCGTTCAGCAGCCATTACTTTAGGCGTAAGCTTTATTTCTTGCTCATTTTTTTATTGGCGCGCCGTGCGACCGTCATTTCAAAAATAGTTAAAATTACGGTCGCAATGCGAGCAAATCTAGTCGCAGACCCTCTCCTTCTTGCCGCGGTGCTGATACTGGTGTAGTAATATACATTCAACATTAAGCTCTATTTCTTTACCAAAACATGCACATAAATGCAGAACATAAAATCCCAAAGGTAGGTTTTGGTCGCAAGACGAAAGTATTCTTATATTAAATGGATGTTTAAAAAGTAAAAAGGACAAATGAAAAAAAGTTCTCCCGCCTGGGACTCGAACCAGGAAATTACGATCAGATGCCGATGCACTCAGACCACTCGGCCACTTACCGCACAACCAAAACCTGGAACTTTATCAGGTATACAAATGTATTGCATAGCTTGAACAGCGCCCTCAAGCGATCCATTGCTTCTCTCCAGGCTTCTCGCAGCATGACCGGACGGCTCCCATGCTTGCGGACACCGGCCTCACAGCCTATCTGAGACCGGTATCAAAACCATGCGGCGCAGTGCAGGTAAAAAGTACGGGGACATCACACCACCTTGTGGGACACCAGATGTCGGCTCCTTCCATGAACTGGCCACGCCGTTGAATACTACCCTCTGACGCCGACCGCTGAGGTAGCTGTGGACCCAAGACACCACGGACTGGCCTGGATATCGATCACACGCTGTTGTAGTATGGCATGATTGACTCGATCGAAGGCTTTAGAGCAAACAAAGCTCTGACCAGGGTTGCCTTCTTAGAATCCAACGCAGTTAGCCAAATTTGTACCATACGCACAAGAGCGATCGTAGTTGAAGAGCACCTCATGTACGCGTACTGGTCTTTAATGACGGCGCCTAAGGAAGGAAGAAGTCTCTTCAGGATGCATCGTTCCATCAGCTTAGCCAGCACAGACAGCAGAGAGATGGGCCTCATGTCACAAACATCAGTCGCCCCGCGGATTTTGGGACTGCTGCGATGTTGGCTGATTTCTATATGAGGGGCACTGTACCGTCTTCGTACGAGGCATTGAAGAGGTGAGTTATGATGGGTGCAAGATCTTCAGCGTGTTCTTTAAGGATCCAGCTGGGGAGATCGTCCGGACCACTTGCCTTTCTGGGGTTTATGGACTTCAGCAAGGATTTTACTTCTCAAATCGAGCAGAGTTCATGACCACTGGCTCCACGTGGGAGAGGGAACAAGGAGAGTGGCCGGCCCTGGCACCAAGATTCGGAGAAGTGCTTGTTGGTGCTTTCTGCCACTTCCACAGCAGATAGTCCACCCGTTGTGACAGACCCAGACCTCTCGCACGTTCTTCCAAGCTCCTTATTGATGCATGACCACCACTTGCTTGGATGTTTGCGCTTCAGGTGTTGAGTGTGGTTGCGATAATGCCAGTTCTTCGCTTGTCGTAAAACAGTCTTCACCTTGTTTATGAGGCGTCTCCAAATGGGCGATTTACCATGTCGCCGGAATTCTGTTTGTCGTTTGACGATCGCCCTTTTGACTGTCAGTCATCCAGGTCTTGTTTTTCTTAGGGACGGTTTTAACACGCATAGGAAAGTGTATTTCGACAATGGCATTGATGGTGGTTGAAAAGGTTGAAAACTTTTTCTCCACGGACACAGCTTCACTCACTGCCGTCCACTCCGTCCCGGCTAGGGCTAGTGCAAAGCCAACTTTCCTTGCATTGGTCACCACCCTGCGACATGTCGACCGCATTTGACTCTTTTCTTCCATTGCAGCTTTGTGCTGTTTTCAGACTGAAGCACGACGCAGCAGTGATCACTACTCTCCACCGGCGGGATAACCCGTGGTTTGCAGTAGTACTGGGCAATGTTTGTGATAACAACGTCCAGGGTCGCTGTGCCTCTTGTAGGTTGTTTTACTACTTGTCTTAAGGTGGGATGAGCTGCCTGTAGTCGTCGGAGTGGTAGTCCGTTCAGGTCTCCACTGATCAGGATCCCAGCTTGGGGCTGGTGTCTGTGAATACTGTCCACTGTGGTTACTGGTGAGTTGACATTTCATCTATACCTTGTTTGTTGTTTCTGCACGGGGAATGGTAAATCAAACCGATCACGATCACTGGTCCTGGGAAGCCATTGCGGCCGAAGTTGAATCCAGATCACTTCTAAGTTACTGTCTTCCAGGTCGTACAGTCTACGAGTATGTATGTCCACGTGTGAGTACACGGCGGTCCCCCCGCCTTTCTGGTGTGGCCGAACCCGCCTGAATGGATTGTATCCTGGTATTGACATAACATTGTCAGGGATGTCTGGGGTTGCCCAGGTACGGTTTCAGTGATACATGCAATTTGTGCCGCAAAGTTCTCAATTGTGGCTTCTAGTTCGTGTTTCTTGTTCCCAAGTTACCTAACATTAGTCAACAGGAGTGATGGAATTGCTCTGCCCTTTTCACAGCTGTTGCTTTCAGAGGCACAGTCCACAGATACCTCACGTAATACACTGTCCCTCTTGATCACCGGTGCCGCACTGATTGATTTGCATGTGAATCGGTCAAGCAAAGAAGGGAGAGGGCGATGTCCCCCGATGGTAGGAATGTTACGTGAGACACTTCTACCTTCCTTCCCTCCCCGGGATCTGCAACGCCGAAGCAGTCCGTTGGCGAGCAGGGACTTCTTGGCATGAGAGTCGAGCGGGGCGATCACAGGACGCAGGCTCTGAAGTAGTTTACTTGAGTATCGACGCACTCCTTGGGACGCCTTTGTCCTTGAAGGCCAGCTGACAGTCCAGACACTGCTAATCGTCGGTAACTCCAGTTTCAAACAGTAAATGGACGCTTTGCAGACAGCAGACAGTAACAGATACACTTATATTGTACCATAGTGATAAAAAAGCGGTTGAAAACAACGCAGACGCTGACTATAGGGCGGAAGCGTAACAGGCACGGCCGCTCGCTATAGCTAGAGAGCACCACCCAATTTACACTTTCATTTAAATGTGTTAAGAGCCTGTGGTGTGTGAGGATGGCTGTGGGGCACCCGGTCTCCTGCCCTGTTCAGATATACGATATATAAACGTGTAATAAAGAGCATGTGGTGTGTGGGGATGGCTGTAGGGGGACTGGGAGTCCCATCTCTGACACACCCGGTCTCCCTTCCTGTGGGTTGGAACATACAATAGTTATAGACCGCTCCCCAAGTCACATACTGGGTTTCAAACGGGTGTCGCATGCATAGTAATGATCCCCGATTTGTATTTTGGTAGGCATTCATGAAAGCCTCGTTACCAATTCCCCGTCGCACTCGTTTACCCTATCCAGACTGGGCTTTTTGGGCCTTCCCTGGCCGGGGGGGGGGGGGTTTGGGGCGATCACCAAATTTGCAGGAGAGATTGTACTCATCGAGTTTTATAATCCCAAAAAAAATTTATATCATTATGACGTAATATGACGTAATTATGACGTCATTAATTGATATTTTTGGCTAATACGGGGAATTCCCATAATACCTAGATATCTCACTCAAAAAGTTACCAATAATGGTTTCTTATTAATATTTGAGTGTTATTAGACTTCTGTTGTCAAAAGACGACCCAACGACGTCAAAATGACGTCATAGAATGACGTCATCTATAGTTTAGCTATCCGCCATCTTGGATTATCAACCTTAAATTTTTCAAGATACATTTTTTTCAACATATAACGCTAAAACCCCATGGAAATGGATTACAAACGTTCACATGAATGTTTTCTGTAAGAATATACCACGTAGTGATGAAATCTGAGTGAAAATAAGCTTGTTATACTTTAAATCATGATATTGTCGGCCATCTTGGATTTTGACCAATTACGTCATCTCATTAGCATAGTTTATGAATATTTAATTATACATGTTTAACTAAGATGTGTTAGATATTAAAGATATATGAAAAGAAGTTTAGAAAGAAAATCTTAAAATCCCATTGTTTCAACCAAAATTAGTGATTTTTGTAAAATTTGCCTTTCAGAAACCAATTGCCATGGCAACACGAAAAATCATAAACTTACCCAATTTGTTTTAAATTGTTGCCAACAATATTTTAGGAAAACTCACCAAGTTTGGTTATTCTAGCACAAGCCGTTTGAGAGATATAGGAGGTCAAAGTTGGCGCAGGCACTTTTAGCCCCCCCCCCCCAGTCTGGATAGGGTTAACTATGGCCCGGAATTAGAGTTGTGTATCTTTTTCATGGATGTGACTGCGAAATAATTGATCACCCCTTGTAATTTCAGTTAATATCTTGTTTCCGACGAGGAAATATAGTTGTTGTGTTCTTCTTCTTGTTTTTTTATTCTGCCTTAAACCAATAAGGTCTCGTTCCGGTATTGCTCCGCCGGTGGGCACTCAAACGTATTCCCTCCGAAATATGAATGGTCCCCAAAATGGTGTGTTTATGTAGATGATAAATTGCCTTTTATCGCCCCCATGTCATATCGAAGGATTTGAGATGAAAGGTTGTGTACTTCTGACAGGATCGGGTGGAAAAGTTTCGGCATTCGGGCGATTCTCGGACGTGTACGTTTGTTTGTCCTGAGTAATGCGACAAGCGGTTCACTAGAGGAAAGTCCCTCTTGCGGTTAGTATATTAGTGCAGTTATAGATGTTATAAAAATCGATCCACCGGTCAGATTTTGGAAACAATTTTTTATTGATTACTGGATATGATATATCTTGAAATAGAAATTAAAACGTCTCCGGCCGAACTGTTTCTTTATTGGATTTTCGCCCATTAAAGTTGCATAGTTAAGCACAGTTGTAAATGAGGGAACAAAAGTCCGGTATGAGACCATAAGAGCTCTACAGCTGGTCACTCCAACATATGAACTAAATATTAGCTATTCCAGCAATTATAAACAGGTTTGCGATAGTAAAATCTGCCCTGGTTCCATAAAAAAATGCATCTTACTGAAAGGGAAACATCCTGCAGTTTCTCGAAAGTGTTACCTGGCAAGCGTCGGAATTTTTTGTTTGTGCTTTCTTGATGTCAAAGTTTTGATTTCGAAGGTTTGGAGGTTCCTAAACTGCCCAGCTAGTCTCACCTGTTAGTCTGCCCTGCGTAACTCCTTCCCTTATCCACTGCGTAGAAGCATCGCGTCGGTGGGGCTGAAATCAAAACAAAATGGAGGACGTATGAAAAATAAATTTTTGAACACATACATTTCTACAGTTGCCACGTATATACCAAGCTTACCTGAATGTGCGATCTAAAAAATATTATCTTAATGTCTGTATCATTCTATGTTAAATTCAGTCTATGAAATCTGATAAATTTATTTCGCTTAACGTGGAAGAGCACAAAATTGATCTAAAGTAGATATGACAACAGAGTTTTGTATGGTATCGCAGTAAGGTTGGAAAAGTTACTGAGTGTGTCTATTATGTAGCCCCTACGCTGCAGTCATGGGTCGTAAGCTTCATTTTATGCGATCGTGTTCTGTTGGAAAAGGTACTAACTAATTAACACGACCAGGTTAAAGATGTGTATCCGTCCTTGGTTCAGGAGGTGAAAGGTGGTGGAAAGCGTTGGCGAACTTTATTCGTCAACGTTGAAGAATATAAACGTTGAATTTACCTTCACAGGCGAAGACCTCCTCGCAGTACATCCACCTGATGAGCGGGTTGTTTGTGTAGCACCACGGCCTGTCCTTCCCGTCCGGGTTCCGGCAGTAGTTCTGCTCCAGCCCTGCCCGTGGGTAGGCCTGGGGAGTGTGGTTATGGGGGTGGGGGTACTGAGATGTCCAGAACTGACAGGAGTTGCCACGGTTTTCACGGCCTCTGTAGCTTGTCCCTCTGTCCCGTAGATAGTAACAGGCTGTGGATATATAACGTTACATCGTAAATATGTTGTAAAATTCCATTTTTGCATGCTTTAGGTACAGAAAGTATAGGCTAGCTTGATTGTTGCAGTGCACGTTCAAATTTTTAACTCCCAAATAAACCATACGTACCACAGTTCTGCTCGTCACTGTTGTCCCCACAGTCGTTTCTGCCGTCACACCGAGAAAGCTGGTGGAACAGGGCTCCATTGTCACAGGCAGAGGCCGCTGGAGAACGATAGGGCACTGTTGATCCACCACTCATCCATAACTTATCATTCAACTATCTCTCACTGTCTCTCTGTCTGTCTCTGTCTTTTTGTCTCTCTGTCTCTCTCTGCCTCTCTGCAGCTGTCTCCCTCTGTCTTTGTCTCTCTTTGTCTCTCGCTCTCTCTGTTTCTGTCTCTCTGTCTCTCTCTCTTTCTCAGAGTGATACAGAATACAAATCTTCATGTGTTGTATGTATTAATTGGAGTGAGCTGGGTGTTAGTGGTTCAATCCTTGTCCACCATATATACACATCAATACAGAACTAGCGTCTACAAACATTACAGCCAGTTTACTCACAGCAGGCCTCGTCACTGCCATCCAAACAATCCTCCACATCGTCACATCTAGCATCTTGTACTTGTCCACTCGGTTCACCATAGCAGGGAATGTGGGTATTGGCACACATTTTTTGTGAATCTATACACTCTCCATTGCTGCAGGCCAGCCTTCCTTGACGCTCGCCTGTATGAAGTATAAAATGACGTAATTCTTTTTATAACATATCTTCATTTTTGAAAAAAAAAGGGTTGCAGTTAAAAAACATAAAACATTTTTGTTGTGATTCTTGAAATTGCAGCAAATACACAGAAAGGATAGCCATGGCTTTTGCACAACAGAAAGTCAGCTGAATAGGCCACCCAGGCGTTTGAAAATAGACAAATAAACAAACAAACAAACAATCAAACAAACAGGCATAATTGCATCATGTTTTCCCGTAGCCCCTTTTCAGGCTACTCGTACACAATGATATATCATATAACAAAGAATAAGATATAAAAGGAAGCAAAAACAATATATTTCCTATCGGGGAAAGAAAGAATACACATTCAGTTATTGATGTACATGAAACAAATACACAATCCAGGAAGAGAATAACTAACAAAAATTTCTATAAAATCATTAGAAAACGAAAGTGGGAAATATGTGATGAAAATGAGTACTTAAAACTGACCTTGGGAAATTTGAAGGTCAAGCACATGAAAGTGAGATAATATGCACCTGACTTAACAAATCTGCAAGACCAAGAGAAAGGCAAAGAAATGGGAAGAAACATGTGTCCATAATTACAGCAGTTCTGCTCGTCCGTATTGTCTCCACAGTCGTCTGTACCGTCGCACACCTCTGCCTTGTTGATGGTGACTCCACTCGGACAGATCTCTTTATCTACATTCAAGAAGAGAAGTCAGAGGATCGGTGACAATGTCTCTACACTACTAATTTACGTAGATTGTAATTTTTAGACATAAGCATTTGCACGAGTTTCATGAAATTTACATTAAGTTTATGAAAAACGTATTCGTAGTTAAAACGTACGAGGGTAAGGCAACTATCTCACAGAGCTCTGTTTGTTAATTAACTGGTCCAAATTTGTAGCCTGACATTGCGTTTACTTTATAATTTCCAAAAAGGTTCAATTCGCAAAATTTTTTGAATGGACCAGAACTAGTAGTATCGCCAACAAGAGCGGTCACTTCATACTGCACTGGTATCACTACTATTTCAAATAAAGATATTTCGTATTTACGTTGGGAACAAAACATAGAAAATCGAGCAGATTAAAATGGGACTGAGCAGAGCACTTGGGACTAATGCTTGTAGCCTTTCACAGACTACACCTATATATCAGATATTTTGTAAAAATGTTCCTTGTTACCCAACGGATCATTATACCCCCCCCCCCCCCAGTGGGAGTCTTCATGCTTCATTGAAAATTTAAAAAAAATCTTAAAATCCCGGGTTTTTCTTTGAAAAAAAAACGGGATTTTTTTGGGGGGTCCAAATAAAATCCCGGGTTTTCTTTGAAAAAAAAACGGGATTTTTTGGGGGTGCCCAAATAAAATCCCGGGTTTTCTTTTAAAGAAACGGGATTTTTTCGAATACCCTGATAAAATCCCGGGTTTTTTAATTAAAGAAACAGGATTTTTTGCTACTAACTTCTAAGGACACTGTCAGATAAACTGTGCCAGACTATATGTTAATAAGAATGGGAAGTTAAGTCATTATCAATGGCACTGAAAGTAGCAGGCACGTTTTACCTGGGGTACAGACTCGGGTCTATATCAGAACCACTGTACGTTGCGGTTTACATCATGTTGTTGTGACTTCAGTGATTAATGAGCAGAATGCTGCTGATGATAATAGTCATAAATTGATGTAAGGAGGGGTGCAGATGTGTGATTATCATTGTGAAAAGGTAGACGAAGTAATGTTTGAACTTAAAGAAAGTACAGAAAACGTGTCTTGATTCATATTCTTATGTGCAAAATATGTGACACACTCCTGGTCTGTATCAACAAGTTCTTGTGCTGAAACTGTGTTCCACACACACACGCACGCACGTCGTAGAATAGGTAACTGCAACTAGGTAACTACCCGTAAAGGCGCAGTCACATAGGTCCTGCGATTGTTGTATGATTTTGATGCCATGAGATTTTCAAGCAGGTTGTGCAAGAACAAACCACCGACATGGATCAAAAACAGCATTTTGTGTACCAAGACAGTTGATACGTACATTTTTGTGCGGCCAAATACCTTTAGTTAGCGATCGTACAGCGATCGCACGCGCTATATGTGACCGCGCCTTATACCCGCCTCACATTAGGCGCGATTCGATCGGAAGACTAGTTTACGAGCTCTAAATGACATTTTCGTGAGTAAGACGTCCGGTGTTCTCACGATCATCTTGCGATTTTTAGGTATCGCCGGCAATTTTCAGGAGTCTTACGACGGTCGCGGTGCAGCGAAACATGTTATTAACATAAGCGATAAGTCGCAGGAGATCTCCGAGATCGCAGAGCTCGTTACCGAGTCGCAGATCGTGCGTGCAAATCGTGCGTACCTCGCAAGGGTATCGGCCAATAGTCTTGCGTCAATCCAACGATTGAAGACCGATAGGCGAGCACAGACATAGTTATTAATCATCGAACGCAAATCGGATGGCGAACGCCCGTTAGTCGGGCGACGTTCGGGTGACGTTCATCCGACTTCCGATTGTTTACAAATATTGAATTTCTGGGAATGTGAGGGTGATTCTAACATTGTGGCCCCTGTGGCAGTATGTAGGCTGGCTTTGTGACACACTTTCCTTTCTTGTGTCATTTCCATTATGCCCGCACATTCCATTCATTGGTTACAAAGTTAAGATTTACAAAGATTCCGACAACAAAATGAGCAACATTTATTGATCTCTTGCCTTTTTTGAGGAAAGTTTTGTATTCCCTTGTCCGCGTGCAAGAGGTCATGGGAGTTTCATTATCATAGATTTATTCACCGTCGATCGCACGAGGTTCGCCTATATGTGAGGGGAACAGGTTTTGGGCGAAAGATACGCAAGACCATCTTAAGATCTTAAAATCAGCCGACCTTCCTGCGATCGCGAAGTACGTCCGAAGATCATATATAATGTGAGGCGGGTATTAATACGAGACCTGACGTATGTTTGTTCTACGACGTCTCTGCAAATAAGTAAATGAACTATAAACTTGTCATCATTCAGCCTAGTTGGTCATAATCTCCTGCCCGCGAAACAGTGTACAAAGACTATGAAATTGCAAGACACAGCTGATACAATTAATTGTTATATTTCTTTATTCGTTTTCAATCTTGCAATCTCTGTGTGGACAAATATGTCACATTGGCCGTAGAAGAACTTTATTGCACGACAGTTGTACACGGTACAATGCATGGCAACAATTATTACACCAAGTACAAAATAGAGGTCATCATCATCGGTCGACGTGCTTACACACGACGGGGTTATACCGCCCCTTACGGAGTCACATACCATTTCGTATGGCTAGTTACAAGATGTGCCAGGTGAATCATGTAAATCACTGTGTTGCTGATACGAGACAGAGGTTCGCCAGGCCTCCATCCTTGTGATTTGCAGTGAATCACCAACTCCAGACAGCAAGATTTGCACCATCGCACACCGCACGTTCGGTGGGTTCAAGTGCGCGGGGTGTTGCTCTCCCTAAACACAGGACCTTCATTTCACGCTCTATCTGAGGGACAGCTGTAGCCGAAGCTAGACCATAGCTAAACCCATACAGTCCTACATTTTCACGATTACCAAGAAGCGAGAAGAAGCCGAACTTCTTTGTTTGACTAGATCTGTGATACTTTTATGCATATACATATGTTTTTTTGTCTTGTTGTGACCTGTACTTAGCTCTGTTGGGCAAAAATGTACAATAAAGGTCTTTATTCATTCATTCAATAACTGAATGTGGGGCGAAGGCACACTTTTTAATCACGTAACGTGTGACATACCATCAAGCAGCGACGCGTTTTGCTGAGTATAATGGAGTGTATCGATATTTTTGTTTCGAGACGATATCGTTAGCCTGGAAACCATACCCCAACCTCAAAAATATCTTTTTTGTTGGGGTCTGGCAGGATGGCTGTAGAAATGTTCTCGAAGGTCCTTGCTCAGAGGGAGGAGAACCTAGGATTTATGACCACTCACACCACAGGTAGCCAGCTACAACGCACCACAGTTGGTCAGCAGGCTATCACAGTAGCGAATCAGGTATTTGGTGGCCACTGTTATGGATTCAAAAAATACAGTTGGAGGTCATTAACCAATCATGGCAGGGGTGTAATTACCTCCTGCTGATCCTGTGCTGTTCTATTGGTGGAGTTTTTTGCCCACTATAAGGTGTAAAATTGAGAACCCGGCCTATGCCATCCGGCCAGACCCCTGCACGATAGATACTTGAGACCGGGCTGGGGGTTGGTAACCAGGCTACGATATCGTATACGTATAACGATATCGTTTTAATCGAAAATTACGTATACCGTAGACGTATTAAGGTACGTTTTTGATATGATATTTTGACACGGAAATGATGCCATAAAAGGCATGATAAAATGATACGTCTATCGTAGCGCGCGAGCTGGCCCATTTGGTTGCAGCGCGTTAAAGTATGGTCATACCCCCGTCCGGACAATGGGAACGACCATTTAAATGAAGCTTTTCGTGCAAAGTATCATCACACCATCGTCCGGCAATGGGAACGACCAAATACGTCAGCACAACGTTTTATCATTAGCACAGTGACACGCGGTAAGACATGCCAGGCGGATTTCATAACAGAATTAAGTCAAATCCAAACCAACATTAAAGGAAAATTATTCACCAGTAGCTGATAATGTTACAATGACTGCAATAATGTCTTGACAAAAGATTTAAGGAATGTCTGTTCATGATAAATTCTTTTTGATCGCGCTGACAGCATGATCCTGTCAACAATGCAAGTTTTCCCACAGTTTACATGATCATCATGTCAACAATGCAAATAGCCACTCCCAAAGATGGCTACAAAGATCATGCTATTGAAGTATCGTAAATAGACAAACTGTCGTGATGCTGCTACGAATACTCTACAGAAATATCGTAAGTTGGGCAAACTGTCATGATTCTGCTTAGGTACACGCTACTAAGACAGTAAGTCGGGCAAACTGTCGTGAAACTGTAAAGAAACAAGCTGTAACTGAGAAAGAGAAGAATGTTGAAAGATATATGTTATGCTAAATAAAGACCGAATTTGCATAATAAATGAGAAAATGCTATGATGCCATTGTGATAAATGATGGGAACTTCTTACTTGTATCATTTGGAAGTTATGTACAGGTGAACATAATTGAACATTAATTATGAAAATAAGGTCCTCATTTGCATAAATTATCAGAAATTGCGATGAACGCCTTCTTTCATATAGATGGGGACATGACCAAGTAATATAATTTATGCAAATAAGAACCTTATTTGCACAATTAATGACAATACAGCAGTTGTAAAAGATGGAATTATTTGGTGAAGATATGGGGTATGATTTGCAAGGATAACGCTATATACTACCCCAGTAACCCTCAAACAGTCTTCTACACTCTCACTCGCTCACTCACTCACTCACTCACTCACTCACTCACTCACTCACTCACTCACTCACTCACTCACTCACTCACTCACTCTCTCTCTCTCTTTCCCTCTCTCTAGATCTCACACACACACAGACACACACACACATGTACACACACACACATGTACACACACACACACACACAGTCACACACATGTATACATGTATACATACATACACACAAACGCTACATATTCTCGCTTGGCGAGGGTTATTTTCTACAAGGAGGCTTCGAGAGCGTAGCAAATGTACCTATTTGACAGACGAAGGGCTTTTGATGATCGCAGTTAGTGTCGTCCCATTTGAAGCCTTCACCCTGCCAGAGTTGCCCACATTGCTCATCAACATTGTTGGGCTCTCCCGGTGCCCAGTTGGTGAAGCCACTGTTAACCGCTGTACCATCAGACCATGTCCACCCTCCCTATACAATGAAAAGTCATGCAGTTGTCAGAAAGCATATCAAAGCGTATCTTTTGCTTAAAACTATTATTAAAAGAAACTCATTTACGTCAAGCGGCTTTCATCAGATGAAAACTGATGACTGCTCCTTGTTCCTGTCGATACAAAAGTCCCGTTGACAAAGAAAAATTCCGCAAATGCCAGTGAGGATTAGGCATATTTTTCCACTTTTCTATTTTTTTTTTCTGACATAGATAAGCCCTTTTTTGCATGCACCGAATTGAAATTGTGGCCGCTATTTGTCTGCATGCTGTCACCCTGCCTGTATGCCGCACGTCCTGTCTATCTATGTTGGAAGAAAGTTTGTATTGTTCTATAGAATTTATATTCAGTCTTTGTGTAGAATGACATCAATGAAATACATGAAGAAAAAAAATTTAGCCAGATGCAAGGTCATATAAAAACAACGAACAAAAATGACGGAAGAAAATTTAAAAAAATGATAGATTGGGGAGCAAACAGACAAAATACATTCTTATCAGGCGTGACACTCACTGTCATTTGTAGAAGTCCAATCCAATAATCTGTACCAGCATTAACCTCCGCAATCATAGCGACAAGGAAGTCCTGCAGATCCTGTGACTTCACAACGGCAAGACGGCCTCCATCTGCGGCACAGGTCTGGGCAGCAGCGTCGTACGTCATGCTCACCGCAACAACCTTGTACCAGGTTCCACTTCGCTCTGTGTACCCTTGAAACCCTGTTGGGGCACAAACGTATTAAGAGCCTCCCATGTAAAAAAAGGTGCTAAACAAAATCGCTAACCGTACATGTACATCGAAACAAGAAAGTCGTACGTATATAGAAGATAGTCATATGTTATACCATGAAACGTGACGTGTTAATAAAAAAATGACGACTACTTTATGTCATTTGTGACGTGAATGAAGTGGAAATGGTACTATTTTGCGCGGACATTTTTAACCCTATCTCTCCGCCCGGGTTAAAATCTAGTTTGCGAGGATTTGGAGTTTGCAACAGGGTCATTTAGGCGATAGCTTATGTCACGCATTAAGGAACATGTGACGTGTTTTGGTATGTCGGACGTGACGTGTAAAAGACGTCACGTACTTTGTGTAACACGTGGCGTAAATTAAACACAGATCTGTTGAAACACGTCATGCACATGCTACAAAGAGACCAGTCATCAGGCACTAAATCGTTAACTAAGTTATTGATAAAGAGACGTCACGGATCTTGCACGTAGCCTGTGACGTGTTTGGAATAGGTCGGACGTCACGTATTTTACGTCCCATGTGACATGAATTTAGGAAAAAATCACCTATATAGCTCCCGTATTTTTTAAATAAATATATTGCCATACCACTCCTATATATCTTATAGCGTATTTAGTGAAATCTTTATTGTGTAACATGTAATATGGGTAGTTTGTTATTTATTTTATTTCGACAAAAACATTTGCACTTGTCTCCGATGTCGAAGCATTTTTTTCCCTGTCTACCAGCCGTTTCCTACCTAGCCGAAGAAACTCTACTCTACTCTACTCTGTTCAATGTGAGGTAAAAATCCCTTCTGCGGAAGTTCTGCCAGGGTGTGAAACATGATACAGGCAGTTAGGCCGGCCCGGCTCGTACGCGCCCACAGATATGTTTATACACAGTGGGGGGGGGGGGGGGGTGTGCCGGAGCGATCGTTCACCGCCGCCCAATACTTGTGTCTGAATACGAAGGAACGCTTAAGGTTAGGCCTATTTTGCCAGGAAGGTGTCTAAAGTATAAGACATCACATAACCACCAATATTTTTCAGTGTCATGAAGACAAATTAGAAAAACAACGATATTTGCATTTATGTAATAACATGTAACCGTACACGTTAAGCCCCGGTCACAAGCGCGTACGATTCCTTGCGATTCTTTCCGATGCGCAGTATGAGCGCAGTGCGTCGTAAGTCGGGGGAAAGTCGGAAGCAATGGTTTAAATATATAAAGCCGTGGTCACAAAGCGCGTAGTGCATCGTACGATGAGGTCATAAGAGCGTACCTGCGTCAATCGCAGTAAATCGGGGAGCGTCCTATGACGAAAAATAGAGCTGAAATGGATTTCGAACATGTTCAAAAATTCGCTATCGTCGTAAGATTTTATTTGCCCCCAAAGCAGACTTCATTAAGGCAATTTTTGTCTACTGATGAGGTTATAGATTTATGAATTGTTAGCATGATGTGATGGTTTCAGTTTTCCCTGATATTGTTGATATTGACGAAAAGGGAAAATATATCAGTCGCAACTGCCAAAGTCGCAACCAGAGAACAGCGCGCCCCGCACAGGTGATGCAGACAATTGTTTGATCGCTTCATGCACGTGAGTTTATAATTGGATCAAATCTAAGCTCTCGTCGGTCTTGGGTCAGTTTACCATAATCGTAATAACCATGGGGACAACTCGAACATAAAGGCAGGCTCTATGAGTCGGAAATATATATGATATAATGCTTATGGTATGATTTTTGTATGATGGCATCTTTTTGTTGATAGCATATCAGGATACGATCTTCGAAAGAGCCTGACACGTAGAGCCGGCAAGCAGGCCGAGATAATCATACCAGTACTCAACGCTTGATTTGAACTTTTCTTGTAATGCTCTTGTTGTCATGGTCTCTTTTAATCTATTTTTACACTTAAAGATATTATAGGAAGGTATTCTACAGCTAAGTCCACATTTTGTTGGTTAATCAAAGAAGCACAAAAGCGGCCAGGCGGCTATTCAAAAGAGACACAAATGAAAAATCGTACGACGCTGGAAAAATTTCGAACATCATCCGATGCGTTGCGATGGCTGAATTTGCTTACGGTTTTGCTGCGATTTACTGCGCTCATCGTACGATATGCGGAATATACCATCGCAAGAAATCATATTCTGCTCTATATTCTTGTTCAGATATAGACCAGAGTCTGTAACCCAGGTAAAACGTGCCTGCTACCTTCAGTGTCATTGATAATGACTCAACTTCCAATTCTTAACATATAGTCTGACACAGTTTATCTGACAGTGTCCTTAGAAGTTAATAGCAAAAAATCCTGTTTCTTTAATTAAAAAAACCGGGATTTTATCAGGGTATTCGAAAAAATCCCGTTTTTTTTAAAAGAAAACCCGGGATTTTATTTGGGCACCCCCAAAAAATCCCGTTTTTTTTAAAAGAAAACCCAGGGATTTCTTTTAAAACCCGGACAAAAAAAACGGGATAAATCCCGGGATTTTTTCTATTTTTAATGAAGCATAAAGACTCCCACTGGGGGATATATAGCCTGACTAAAATCAAGCCCCTAGCGGCCGGCCCTACAATTGCCGCCACCCGTATTGTTGTCATTTATTAAGACGAGAAAAACAATTTGTTTGTCAATGTTAATAAAGGTACATTTTACAATTGAAATTTTCTACGTCATAACTAAATGTTAGAAAACATTTCCTTTCTGTACTCAGAAGAGGAGCCCGCTCATGCCATGTTCCAACATTTTATTAGACTATTAGTAGCATGTGGTCACATTTTTCTGCACACAAATAATGCAATTAATATTGTTTATGTGTCAACCCCTTCCAATACTTTAAAAATATCTAGGAAGTGAAATGAAATACATTTTTGTATTTGAAATAAGTTTGTACACACTGTAACAGATACTCATCTAATCAAATCCTCATTGTAGCAATGTTTCTCTGATAAATAAAGATAAGAAAAGTCCAGTTTGGTGAAGAGTTATTATTATAATGTAAATAGTATTGTTAATAATGAATAGCTATGTTTTTCTAGTATTGGTTACCTGCCCCTAGTCAGGTTTATAACACTAATGTGTCTGAGCCTTTTGTACATTAATTGGGCACTGAGGAGAATCAATATCCATATTTGCACTAAGTTCCTCAAACCTGGGAAATTATAGCACAGAAAAAAGGACCACAATGTAAATATCAGTCAGATGATAGCACTATGAATTGAAAATCTTGTTCAGAATTCACTCTAAAATGGTTGTATGATAAGCTATGCTACAACAGTCCCTCCCGCGATACTTATAGAACAGTCCCGCAAGGAGGTCACATGACTAGTGCCCGCCATTTTGAATTGCCATTGTTAATGTATGACAGTATCGGCGCCGTACATTTTGACCAAAAACAGGGACTTAAAATGCTTGTAAAGCACGGAAACTCCGTTCACATCAATGGGACACCATCTTGAACATGTTTGTGGCGGTAGGTTTAGGTGTCGTTGCGCGACGGCTGATATTTTTGTGGATATAGTGGGCATTCGCTAAAAAGACATTTTGCTGGGCGTTCGCTAAAAAGACCATCGAGAATCGAAAACTTTGATTTATGTCACTTCGGTTCGATGGATTGACTTGAAACTCAGGATTAATACATGGGAGCACAACGTGGACATATTCCAAGCAAAAAAAATGAGATTCGTGCAGCGCGGACTTCTCTAGAGTGGGCGTTTGTGGGCATTCGCTAAAAAGACCATGCGATTCAAGTGCAACCACTGTGACAAGACATTTCCTCAGAAAAGAAATCTATTAAGACACCAGCAGAAATCCCACAACATCAACTGATCGCAAGGTTGGAACAACAGGTTGAATCTCTCACTGTGATACTTGCCCATATGCCTTTTCACCAAAAGTTTTTACTGTGTCTGCACTGTTATTATATTTGAAAGTTTGCAAGTAAATGGTTGTCATTATGTTGGGTTTATTTCACAGAAACTTAAGATACAATTTACAGACACAGGAAAACAATCTAGTAGTAGTAATAGTACCAGTCATTATTTGATTAATCTACATTCAAATATGTTATTGCCTCAGTGGGGCTGGTTTACTCGATAAATGTTCATTGTGATTTTTACCTTTGGCAATTGTAAGATTTTTGAGCGTGAAAAGAATTAGAGTACTTAAGTTATTTTTAAAGGGCTAATATTTCACCCGTACACATCTATCAAGCTAGGAAGGAGATGTTTGGTAGTGTTATAAACAAGAACGAAGATTTAGAACATCATATAGCAAGCTTTAAAAGGTAGCCAATTTTGAGATTGAAAAAGGTCTATACTCTTCTGTTCATTTTATCTAGAGCCACTGAAGTACAAATGAAACCTGGCCATTCATATTCCTGTACTGTACATGTTTTATTTTGATCAACCACTGTCTTGTATTTCCTGATTTATGCATAAGCTATGTACAGTGAATATATGTACCATTGTACCATGAACATGTAAGTTACAAAGTAATGGATCACTATGGAATATGCAAAGAAAATTCCTTACACTTTACATACAAGGCAGAATGTTTAATAACACTTGTTTTCAACAGCAGTTAATGATGAAAGGATTTCTACTCCTCCATTACAAACTATACTATTCACAAGTGCAACACAATACATCTTTCAAGCAAATAAAAGTAACCTGATCTATGACAAAGTTCTCTGCCTGAGTATCTCATCTTCTTAAATACATATGGACAGATAGAACTTGAGCCACATCACAAGCACGTCTGATCATTATGTAAGAAGCATGTAAAGTACAGAAAGTAAAGATAATATATACATAGCGTGCAGAGAGAGGGAGAAGGCTTATACAAACCCTCCTCTTAACAACGACTGAAATAATTGAAACAGGAAACAAAGGACAACAAGTCATAGATATAGATAAGTCCCAACTAAATGGTTAACGACAAGAAAATATAGCAACTAAATTGTACCATAAATGAAGCTATCCAATAGTATGTTAACATCAAATACAGTACAATAATGGTATTCAAGTCTCGAATTACAATAATGTAAAACGCCTTTTCAGTCACAATCCTGATCTATTCTAACACTGAGGGGACTAAACAGATATAACAACTGTAGTAAACAATTTCATACATATAGCTGCATTCCTTTTACAAAAAAATCCACAACTTGCATTAGTGATTATCATTGCCTTACAATATTTGAAGGTCAGTGGCCCAAATTGGCTTCTTTGTGAACACAATACCATGTTGCATTGTTGAAAAAGTAAAATTACAATTGTTTTCAAGCCTATAGCTCAGGTACTTCAGTACAAAACTTTACAAACATAGTTACCAAGAAACAGACAAAAATACATATTACCCTGGTAACACCACAGAAATGACCCATGGTGGGAGCATTTCAGTACTAGCCTACTACATTAGGAGAACATGCAAGCTAATAAAGTAAAAAGTAAGGTCTATTTTGATCCAACCAGTCATATTTCCATAGCATCATTGCTGGACTTAGAAATATGTAAGGGCATTTCTTATCCCATCTTTTTGCTACATGCCAATTATAGTTTTTACTACTTCTTTCAAGAAGAATCTGTTCTTCTTTTCTCCCATTGTATATGTCTTGTTTTTGATTTCACTACATGAGACCCTAACTTTTTGCTGGTGTTTGTGTTTGACTTCACAGCTTTAGCCAAACTGTGGGAACGCTTACATTTCTTACGAGGTACTTCTAAGCTTGGTTGTGCTGACTGTAGTTTTGCAGGCCTTCCTTTTGGGACTGCCCGGTGGCTGCCATTTTCACACTTCCTTTTTCTATTTGGCTGGACTCTGGATTTTTTTCCGACACCTGTTTTCTTCAACTCATAAGACCCAAAATTGTGCAGTGCTTTTACAAGATTTGCATGCATTGTTGAAGGCCCAGCAAGACTTGTGACTCGCTTTGAAAACTTGATAATTGCTGTAGCTAGATTTGTATCATTGGTTGATTTCAGTTTCTCTGTAATCTGCTCACATGCCATATGTAGCAAATTTGATGCCGTGTCAATACATGCATCAGGTTCCCGCTCTTCACAGACCTGCTCCTCAACCTCTGTTTCAACCTCTGTCTCACCCATTGCTGTTGGGAGCTCATTATCCACATGATTTAACAACACTTTGGTCAACAGTTCGCAAATCATTGTAATACGACAGCGGCAACGCTTTCCCAATTGCAATCTTAGCCAGTTTCTGTCTCTCTTCTGCATTAGTGAAAGAGACAAAATCAATACAATGTACCTTCTTAGCTGCCCATAATATATACTGATGCTTGCAGAGAGTGCCATCTTTTCCAATGGTGCAGCTGCAAACTCCCACTGTCATGTCTACTGTGTGGCTGGAACAAAAAAGGGACATAAGTTATACAGATACAATAAAATCCCAAACCCAAAAATCTTAACTCCAAAAGCAAGTTCTTTTGTAAACAGATTACAGTAATAATATACTAATATAACTACACATTCAAAGTTTGATTTTGTAAAATTGCAGTGCAGGTTAAGAACATTGAGACGATTCTACAATGTAACTGAATAGTGTACAGCCCCTCTCCCTTTCACACACACATTCAAACCCTTAATTAGCAAATATGATAAATTACATGTATGCAACAATGAATACACCTGGACATCTTGAATATCAAATATCATTAAGCCATGGTCTATTCTGGACTGAAGAAAAGGAAGTTACAAAAGCTGCAAAACCATGAAGTAATATAAACACAGATCTGTAGTACCTTTGTTCTAGATTAGACGCACTTGCAATCCGGAACACATTGTTCTCGAACTGCTCCACGGATGAGATGTAGGCAGTCTGCTCCTCTTGTGAAGGGACCCGGAATCCTGTCCCTCCATCTTTACCTGCTCCCATAAAGCGCCGATTGTAGGTTACATCAAAGCTCCCGTCTTCTAGTGACAGCAACTTTGTCTTGTAGTGATCTTCTAAGTCTGCTGTAATCTTCTCTACAAGATCCACTACATTGTACTCCTTAACTCTTCTTAAGACAGTGTCCTTCAAAACAAGAAATTGTGCTTCTACAAAATTATTTGTCTGATTACCTCTCACAAGTAGGTTACTTCCAAAGCAGAGGGCAAATGCCTCTTTCTTCTTACACAGACCTGACACATATGTGGTGAAGTTGCAATACAGTTTACATTTGCTATCCTGAAACAAGTCTGCACAACATTTATGAAATGTCTCTTCGGCATACAGGCACGTCTTGAACAGACTTAACAAGTGCGGTCGATCCTCCTGTCTTATGTTGTTTCTCTTGTCATGGAGCCATCTCCATACTTGCTGGAGAATATGAAATGTGCATAGTAACAGAGTTGCCCTTGGCCATTCTTGGCTAAGAGCATTACGCTATTCATTGCAGTTATCTGTCAGTATGACACTCGGACCAACTTCTGGTCCATTGCCATAAAAGGCATCAGGTGGCAACAATGACTAAAGTGCCTGAAAACCTTCACACAGGGTACTCTCTTTCTCATCACTTGTTATTACAATACCTAATGGTAGTGCGCCAGCCACATGGTAGGTGCACAACATGAATACCTTTAAGTTATGTTCTTCTGTATTTGAAGTGGCATCAACAAACACAAGTTCAGCTGACTGAGGAACTTCCCTACGGACTCTCTTCATTAACGGTGTTACAAGTGCGATTATCAGAGGCTTGCTGTCACCCTCATAGATCTGGCACTTTATGCTTGCCTCTGGATTTTCTTCTTTATATGAATCGAGTCTTTCTTTCAGCTTGACAAACATTTGACTGTCTTTTCCTCCATACCTTTCCCTCCCAAACTGTTCATACAAATAATTGAAGTCTCTCTTCCTGGGCATGATGGAGCGGTCTGCCTTTTGTCGGTGAAAGGTGATCTCATCCATACAGTCACTTTTGAGGTCGCTCAAAAACTGCTGTCTAGCAGTAGATGGTGTCAGACCAGACTCAAAAAGCTTATAGACTTTGTCTATTGTTTCCTCTGACAAATCTTTGAAGTTGGAGGCTTCCAACGTGCCAACTGAGTGATTGTGCTGACTGTGAATGTCGATGGTAGTGACATTTTCTTTTGAGATCTTCATCACTAACTGGAATGGGCAGTTTGTATTCTTAACCCTAGCCGTAGGGTCAATGCCAAGTCTGCGCTGAGGGTCTTTGCTTGGACTCCACTGTCTTGTGTTGTGTTGACAACGGTAGTAAGTCCGCAGGAAAAAGCCAGACGACTCACCCTTGACTGTCCCCTTCCTCAGGCAAGTGTTGGTTATGGCTCCATATTCAAGTAACCAGTCATTGTAGTTGTCAGTAGTCAGGTCTGGTGTTTCGACACTTGCATCAAACCCAGAGGAGGTGCCCCGGAGACTTGTTATCTTGTAACGGCAATCCTCTGGTAAAGTTTCAAGGAATGCTTTCTCATCAACTTCACTTGAATCCTGAAGCTTTTTCAAGTCATTCATCTCCTCAATCGATGATCTTATGAGATCAGCATATGATTCTCGGGCTGGGTCTGGTCTTCCTTCAGCCACCCCAACGTGCTTGGCCTCCTTTGCCTGCAAACTGAAGAAGGGTAAACAAAATAATGTTTATCACAAATGAGCATGGAATCCTCTTTCATAAGACTTGACTTACATAAGATTGTATATGATTGTAATGCCATGTACGGTAGGTGAGAAGTTTTATATAGGGCTATAATTCTTTTAGGTCTGAGACACATGAAAAGAAAAGCCAGGTGTTAATGCAGTTGGGAGTCCGTCAAAGTCTGCTAGAACAGAAGATTCACAGAACAAAACTTTGCCGAAAGTCAACTGCATGTTTGAATGACAATAATGTCTGCATACTTTGTGTTTGTTTCCAGCCCCACATGCAGCATTCGAATTCAAAATTATTCTCAAAATGGGCTGTTCCAAAAAGTGTGGTGGGGTGGAAGAGGTTCAAATTCAGGTTTTGTCCCTGCCCCAAGTTCCAATCAGTTCCAATCCAGAATCCCTAAGTTCCTAAAAAAATTGACCGATCTCTCCCTAATTCCACAATTGTTCAACATCTAACTTAGCTTCAATACAACCTAGATCTTGAACTTCCACCCTCCCCCATATACGTCACAGTTGTTACCGGATAAGGAGCGTTTGAACGCAACAGGAGGAAATAAAAAAATTAAAAGCCCATCTAACTGGAGACTTTACTGAACTCTACCCATAATGTTACGTATATAGACTCACCTCAGCTGAGTGGAGGACATCATTTTAGTCCTGAGAAGGTCTTTTCTGTGTTTCTTCTGCAAGCGGATCAGGGTCTCGATCTTTCTCTGACGCCAAGTTGGTCTTCCAGAAATGCGATTAACGTTACCCACAATTCTAAGAAATGTTCCGAAAAGTTACGAAAACTTCACGAACACGTCACGAGTACTCGGAACTCGCTCGGAAATGGCATCGTCCGTTGAAAAGGCAACGAGCGTTCTAAAATATGGCATCGACTGTTCTCGATGGCAACGACGGTTTACGAAACGGAAATCTTCGTCGGCGACAGGCGCAGCGCGAAATGCCTGACTTACCGCAGTCGTTTTCATCGCTCCCATCGTCACAGTCCACTATCCCGTCACAGACAACCTCATGGACGTCACAGTCGCCGTCTGTACACACCGTCCTCTCAACTCCGGAGCAAGCTGGACGGGCATAAGAAGATACACAGAACTAGGTATTATTAGAAGATACTATTGGTTTGTGTGTGGATTTTGCCAGATGCATTCTAAAGGAGCAATTTGTCTGTTTCTGAATTGAACGTGGATGCTTGTTAAGGCTTAGGTCACATTTCCAAAGCGGAGTCCATTTGTTTTAAGAAACGAAAAGTTTAAATGCATACCTAGAAATATGCACAAATCATGCCCATGAATCGTATTTGGAAATTTCGTGTATCTTGATGTATTTTATATTATTCTTTTCGCTCCCGAGAGCTGCCCGGCCAGGCCCCGCTTTGGAAATGTGAGCTAAGCCTAAGTCATATGCTTTTGCCACCACCATTTGCATTTTTTCGCACACTTTTATATGGCAATAGTTCTAATCCGTTCATTAGACTAAAAGATCATGGTAGTATTATGTTGCTCTTATTATTCGAGGTCAGCACATACATTTCACATGCTTCACTCACTCCACTATAAACTGTGCGTGTATCGTTTGTTGCGTGGTATTAATGAATAATGTTGAATTCTCTGTTTTGTTTGTTTTTGCTTTGCTGCTATATAAAGCTGGTATCTCAGTGGGCCGTGCCAAATGGTGACAAATAACTGCAGCAACTTTGCGATTTTTTGCCAATTTTCAATTGCGGTCACACTCAGGTGCAACACACGGGTCACCTCTACAAAAAAGCAAACTACAAAATGCCGTGAACTCAACATTTTCTCCAGATTAGAGACAAAATCAAATTCTCAATCGACCGCAGAATTACAAACCGATGCATACTGGTCAAGATTAATCAAATAAAGATTTGTAGTCATTGCGTCCGTTGGCGACTGTTTTTCGTCTTGTTCACGCCCATTCGCGACATTATGTAATATCTTTTCTATTAAAACATGCTAAAATCATGAAGATTCGTCAGCCCATCCTTGTGTTATTCCCTGTCAAAGCCTGACACTAAACCAGCCCCTACAGTTCCAAAACAAGCCATGAGTGGGCCCAAGGCTACACTGCTTACCCTTAGCCAGAAGAGCTATCTACCACTTTAGAATCATGACCACGGCGTGTTCAGAACAGGAGATATCAAACAAGGAAGTTCCGTTGTAGTACCGCAACAAGCCGCTAGGGGCCCAAAAAATCTAATCGTTTCTGGGTCTCATCACTGGTTAAGTCAAACAAAATATCGTTACAATCCATCCAGGTGATCTCGAGTTACATGTAAGATGGTATTCTACACACAAACAAATAAACACAAGCGCTACCAAAAATACAACCTTCTTGGCAAAGGTAATAAAGACAAATCTCTAACATGACCAGTCAGGTGAGATACCATCTTAAGAAGTACTGAGCACTTACCTTGGAAAAGCTTGACCTCGCCGATTTGTCTACGATACATGTACTCATTCGGGAACTCCAGGCTCCAAAACTGTCCTGTGACGAAGAGCCCAGTCAGGTCAATTTCTTTCAGATAGAGTTTAATAGTTAATTTTTTATTACTCCTTAAGTGTGAGTTGTGTGCCACAGTGATCCATTGCTGTCCTGTCATAACCACGACTGTAACGCCCATGGGATTGTTACTAAAGAATGCATCAAAGTACCAAATGCGAATCCTGGAAAGCGTCAAGAATTTCTGCAGATCAAACGTCAACTGCCAGGTGGCGTCTTCATCCCCAAGTCTCCAAGTCGTCTGTAAGTTGGAGTCCAAGACGTATCCGGCAGTCCCTCGGAATCCGTCAGCCCCCTCCAAGAGGTCTGATGTCACCCATGTCGGGTCGGTCTTCACCCAGCCACCTGTCAGTAACAGTGTTTCATTTATTTATTGGTCGATATCTATTTACTTAAAACCAACAGGGTAGATTCTTAGACCATAATGTATCGATTCTAGTTTGTTTTCCGAATTTTGCTCTCTTTCCAGATATAGAAAAAATAGACGGAAGATAATTATAAATAGAATGTGACTTGTCTGGAAACAAGAAGATACATTTTGGACTGAGGAAAGAAATTCGCCATTATGCCTTTTTATCAATGGGACTTCAACGATGTTAGCCAAATGAGTTGACTTTATTCGTCAACGTTGAATTTACCGTAACAGGCGAAGACCTCCTCGCAGTACATCCACCTGATGAGCGGGTTGTTTGTGTAGCACCACGGCCTGTCCTTCCGGTCCGGGTTCCGACAGTAGTTCCGCTCCAGCCCTGCCGATGGGTAGGCCTGGGGAGTGTGGTTATGGGTGTGGGGATACTGAGATGTCCAGAACTGACAGGAGTTGTCCCGGTTTGCACGGCCCCTGTAGGTTGTCCCTCTGTCCCGTAGATAGTAACAGACTGTGGACATATAACGTTACATCGTAAATATGTTGTAAAACTCAATTTTTTGCATGCTGTAGGTACAGAAGTATAGGCTAGCTTGATTGTTGCAGTGCACGTTCAAATTTTTAACTCCCAAATAAACCGTACGTACCACAGTTCTGCTCGTCACTGTTGTCCCCACAGTCGTCCCTGCCGTCACACCGAGAAAGCTGATGGAACAGGGCTCCATTGTTACAGGCAGAGGCCGCTGGAGAACGAAAGGGCTATGTTGATCCACCACTTATGCATAACTTAACATTCAACTATCTCTGTGCTTCAATGTCTCTCTGTCTGTCTCTGCCTCTCTGTCTGCCTCTATCGTTGTCCCTCTTTCTCTCTCTCTCTTTCTGTGTTGTCTCTCTCTCTTTCTCCCTCTTTCTCAGAGTGATACAGAATACAAATCTTTATGTGTTATATGTATTAATTGGAGTGAGCGGGGTGTAAATGGCTCAATCCTTGCCCAGCATGTATACACATCAATACAGAACTAGCGTCTACAAACATTACAGCCAGTTTACTCACAGCAGGACTCGTCACTGCCATCCAAACAATCCTCCACATCGTCACATCTAGCATCTTGTCCACTCGGTTCACCATAGCAGGGTATGTGGGTATTGGCACACATTTTTTGTGAATCTATACACTGTCCATTGCTGCAGGCCAGCCTTCCTTGACGCTCGCCTGTATGAAGTATAAAATGAAGCAATTCGTTTTTAACACATCTTCATTTTCGAAAAAAAAGGGTTGTAGTTATTAAAAAACATAAAACATTTTTATTGTGATTCCTGAAACTGCAGCAAATACACAAAAAGGATAGCCATCGCTTTTGCACAACAGAAAGGCAACTGACTAAGCCACCCAGGCGTTTGAAAATAGACAAATAAACAAACAAACAATCAAACAAACAGGCATAATTGCATAATGTTTTCCCGTACACCTTTTTCAGGCTACTCGTACACAATGGTATATCATATCACGAAGAATACGATATAAAAGGAAGCAAAAACAATATATTTTCCTATCGGGGAAAGAAAAATACACATTCAGTTATTGATGTACATGAAATAAATACACAATCCAGTAAAATTTTGGGAAGAGAATTACTAACAAAAATCTCTATGAAATCATTAGAAAACGAAAGTGGGAAATATGTAATGAAAATGAGTACTTAAAACTGACCTTGGGAAATTTGAAGGTCAAGCACTGACTCAACTTAATAAATATACAAGAACAAGAGAAATGCAAAGAAATTGAAAGAAACATTGTGTCCATAATTACAGCAGTTCTGCTCGTCTGTACTGTCTCCACAGTCGTCTGTACCGTCACACACCTCTGCCTTGTTGATGGCGGCTCCACTCGGACAGATCTCTTTATCTACATTCAAGGAGAGAAGTCAGAGGATCGGTGACAATGTCTCTACACTACTAATTTACGAAGATTGTAATTTTTAGACATAACATAAAGCCTTATACAATGGTCAGGGATACATAAGCATTTGCACAAATTTCATGGAATTTGCATTAATGTTTATGTAAAACGTATTCGTAGTTAAAACGTACGAGGGTAAGGCAACTATCTCACAGAGCTCTGTTTGTTAATTAACTGGTCCAAATTTGTAGCCTGTCGACATTGCGTTTATTTTATAAATTCCAAAAAGGTTCAATTCGCAAAATGTTTTGAATGGACCAGAACAAGTAGCATCGATATATCGCCAGTTGCAACAAGAGCGGTCACTTCATACTGCACTGGTATCACTACTATTTCCAATAAAGATACTTTGTATTTACGTTGGGAACAAAACCTAGGATCCCAGGCGTAAACCTTTGTGTAAGGCTGACCGGTCGCCTGCATATTAAAGAAAATTGGCGAAAGACTCGCAAAGTTGCCGCAATAATGTGTCGGCGACAGGCGCAGCGCGAAATGCATGACTTACCGCAGTCGTTTTCATCGCTCCCATCGTCACAGTCCACTATCCCGTCACAGACAACCTCATGGACGTCACAGTCGCCGTCTGTACACACCGTCCTCTCAACTCCGGAGCAAGCTGGACGGGCATAAGAAGATACACAGAACTAGGTATTATTAGAAGATACTATTGGTTTGTGTGTGGATTTTGCCAGATGCATTCTAAAGGAGCAATTTGTCTGTTTCTGAATTGAACGTGGATGCGTGTTAAGGCTTAGGTCACATTTCCAAAGCGGAGCCCATTTGTTTTAAGAAACGAAAAGTTTAAATGCATACCTAGAAATATGTACAAATCATGTCCATGAATCGTATTTGGAAATTTCGTGTATCTTGGTGTATTTTATATTATTCTTTTCGCTCCCGAGAGCTGCCCGGCCAGGCCCCGCTTTGGAAATGTGAGCTAAGCCTAAGTCATATGCTTTTGCCACCACCATTTGCATTTTTTCGCACACTTTTATATGGCAATAGTTCTGGTCCGTTCATTAGACTAAAAGATCATGGTAGTATTATGTTGCTCTTATTATTCGAGGTCAGCACATACATTTCACATGCTTCACTCACTCCACTATAAACTGTGCGTGTATCGTTTGTTGCGTGGTATTAAAGAATAATGTTGAATTCTCTGTTTTGTTTGTTTTTGCTTTGCTGCTATATAAAGCTGGTATCTCAGTGGGCCGTGCCAAATGGTGACAACTAACTGCAGCAACTCTATCCAATTTTCAATTGCGGCCACACTCAGGTGCAACACACGGGTCACCTCAACAACAACAAAAAACAACAACTGCGAAATGCCGTGAACTCAATTTTTTTCTCCAGATTAGAGACAAAATCAAATTCTCAATCGACCGCAGAATTACAAACCGATGCACACTGGTCAAGACTAATCAAATAAAGATTTGTAGATATTGCGTCCGTAGGCGACTGCTTTTCGTCTTGTTCACGCCCATCTCTAACATGAGCAGTCAGGTGAGATACCATCTTAAGTAGTACTGAGCACCTACCTTGGAAAAACTTGACCTCGCCGATTGGTCCACGATACTCATTCGGGAACTCCAGGCGCCAAAACTGTCCTGTGGTGAGGAGCCCAGTCAGGTCCATTTCTTTCAGAGAGAGTTCGTTAGACAGTTCTTTGTCACCCCTGAAGTGTGTGTTGTGTGGCACAGTGATCCATTGCTCTCCTGTCATAACCATGACTGTAGCGTCCATGTGCAATCCATGCAGTGTGGCATCAAGCATGTACCAAATGCGAATTCTGGAAAGCGTCAGGGACGTCTGCAGATCAAACGTCAGCTGCCAGCTGGCGTCCTCGTCTCCACGTCTCCAAGCCGTCTGGATGTTTGAGTCCAAGACGTACCCGGAAAACCGCCGGAGTCCGTCACCCCCCTCCCATAGGTCCGGTGTCACCCATGTCGGGTCGGTCTCCACCCAGCCACCTGCAAGTAACAGTGTTTCATTAATATTTTATGGATGTATGTGTAAAACTAGAAAGGCCGATATTTGCTTGAGAGCAAATACAGCATATTTCAGTCATGCCCCCTCCCGGGCCTTGAATCATGTTTCATGGAGGTATGTATAAAACTAGCGTCAAGCATAAGAAAAAGAGCTTGACGGGTGATTTTTGACCAAACGATGGCCGGGTTTTCTCGATTATTTGTCGATATTAAGTCATTGAAACCCGACTATCAGTGCAGAGTTTCAAACCAAAACGTCCCATTCCATTCTTCTGTGTTTCTGAAATTCTGCGCCCTTTTCCAAATCAACAAATTAGACCGAAAATGATTGATATTGCCTGGTAAATTCGCCAACAAAGACTTGCGTTCTAACGTTCAAGGCACGCGTAACTTCTCCTACGGCCAAAATGACCCTGTCGGGAACTCCAAATCCTCGAAAAGTACGATTTCAAACTCGGCGCATGGTGATGTGCGACCGCTTTATGATCGCAAAAGGCAGTGTTCGTGTATCTACGGGACCGTAAAACCATGTGGCCGTGGCCGCGTTGGACAAGTGGTCGCTAAACGTGGCCGCGTTGGACAGGTTGTCGCTATAGACTATTTCTTAATGCTTAGGTCGATGGAAATACCCAAGGGACCGATAAAAAGGGACCGGAATGGCCAGGTGGTTGCTATACAAAGGCGGCCGCTGATACAGGTTCACACTACCATGTTTTTTCCTGTTTTACTGCACTTACTTAACACGTCGAGACATTTTCTTGTATCAAGAAATTCAAGAACAAACAAAATTGTTCCTGTTAAATCTTACAACGTTATATATTTCCTAAATTTAGTTAAGTTAAGGAAATATCAGTCAAACGAATTTACACTCTCGAGAATTTAAAAAAATCTAAATCTAAATTACTTGCTTTGTTTGTCTAAAGATTATCTTCCTGTCACGTTAAAGAAAATATTAGAGCATTTAGAAGAACAATCTTGTTTCATGACAAATACTACATGGAAAAAAAATTACGAAAATATTCTTCAGGGGTCAGAATGTTTTCACAAAGACTGTAAGGTTTTCTTCTTTTAAGTAAAAAATATGTATAAGAAGGAACAGGAAAATAAGAAAAATGCATTTTGGTACTGATACGGATATGGAAAACCATCCTTCTTACCTGTTAGTGAAAATGCACCAGGCAGACAGTGACACAGACCCAACAGTAACATCAGTGATGTTCGGATGAGTTTTAGGTTGTCCATTCTTCTCAGCACTCCCGCAGCTTTGTGTTCTACAATGTACAGCTACTCTGTACCGTTTTTTCTGTAAACTGCTGGGTGCAAATATTCACAATCGCGTGCACTTTGCTCGTATCAACTGATACAAAAGAATGGTAGCCACTTTAGCAGGCTTCACGGCAGCAGCATATTACAGCTGATTGAACGCCCTGTAATGCGTTAATTTTTCATTTGCCGTCAGCCTGAACCGAGGCTAGATGAGCGGCATGCTTCATGTATCACGTGGTTGTGTTTGTGCTGTGTTGTGTTTCTCGCTCACATAGCAAAAATTGTTCGAAGCACGATATGCATTTGGCTATTGGGCCTTGCTAACAACAACAACACAAAAAACTTCACCGTCCAGAACGTGATCACTCCGAAACTACGCGAAAAGAAGCAAGTCTGAAACCCTCCGGTAATAGAATAGACCTTTTCAAAATTCGCTCCCTGCAAGAATAGACTATTACAATAATATTGCGTTCAAAAATCTTAGAATAATCTTGAATCAACAAAAAGAATTGTGCGTTTTGTTCCGCTACCAACATCCGCTGCATGATCTTACTAATTAACCTGTTGCGAACTGACGAACTCTAACAAAACTGGACTCTAGGCTAGTAACGTTAGTTTACCTTTATCCGTTGTTAACCTATATTCGGTTTTTGTTTTCAATAATAGTACATTTAGGAATCAAGTCCACAGACTGTGGTTCCAAATCAAAATGAAATCTTCTTTGGAAACAACGTAATTTGAAAACACCGTCAACTTGATATCCGAATACCCTGTTTTTGAAAACGACGGATATAGGTCCCCCCCCCTCCCCCCAAATAAAGTTGAACTTATGATACAAACAAACGCATGCAATTCGCCTTTTCTTGCTTCTCATGAGGAAATGTTTGCAACACCAAAGTAATCAACAGTGTTGGTTTTACGTGCACAGATCTGGACATGCCTAAAGTTACGAGAAGGTGAACAGACTGGTACCAGCTCGGTGCTATGCGTGAGAGGAAAATGTATTTTTGATTACCAGATGTATACTATAGAGAATTCCTTTATACTAACTTAAAACTAAACTTAAGGTTTTACTAAACTAAACATCTTCGTTACGTCTAAAATAGTTCTTCATATGCTTTGTCCAGTAGTACACATCAACACAGTGAATGAATGTAAATAGATAATAGATACAACTTATTTATGTTGGACTCTTTTTCATGGTGGTCCCCGAGATGACTCGAGGAGATAAAATTGATTAAGTTAAATCCCGACAATATCTTAAGTAGAACTCAAGTATAGTAATTAATCCTACTGTGCACTATGGTTTCCCTTGGGAATTGAACAAGCAGGTAAACTACACAAAGGATCGTGGCCAGATTCATCTCCTGAAAGATTCGCCAGAATCACGTTCCTTTACATTAACGCTTAAATAAGGTCTACCTGTTTTCAAGCTAAATAAGGCCACACCAAGTAATTTTTGTGGATGACGTCTTCTGTAGAAGCCACATCTAATGCGAGAGCGCTAAAAAAACAGTAAGGGGCAACAAATGTTATGACACAAATTGAATGAGAAAAAACAGTGTAAAAATTCACACGTCTTTTATTCATCATAACAGTAATAAATCAGTGGAACCGCAGTTGTCGTCCTTTCATGTTTCTATTCTTTCATTCCATCGCAAAAAGGCTATAGTTTTATAACATTGAAAAGTGTTTGCAGAACGACATTGCGATTTTGTTTAATCGACTGTAAGTGGGGGTCGGCATGTACTTTGTTTCAACTATTCAATTTATAGTTATTTTTTCCAAAAAGTTGTGCAACATGTTACAGCTTATAAACATGTGAAGATAGATAGACAATAATCAGAATACGACGAGACTCTAATAGCCATCAGGAAAATATCCATACTTCTTTCAAAAATAGCCAGACTTCTTTAGAGGCTAGTGAAAGCAGCCTTCGGTGCAGGCTTGGCGGGTGGGTTGGTCTCTGTGACTTTTTTTGCGCATATTTTTTTCTGATTGCTGTTGTTTTCTGATTAGACGGGCGGCTATCAGAAAACAGCAGCAATCAGAATGCAACAGCAATCAGAAAAAAATACATGTTTGCGCAAAAAAGGCAAAGAAATCGTCCCACCCGCCAAGCCTGCACGGGAGACTTGAAAAGCTGGCAAAACCCGGTCAGGTATAGCCTGGGTACCATACAATCGGAGGCGCTCGATATGCTCCGGGGGAGTTCTTACGGGATTGGTTAGGTTTCGTCGCGCCCCGTAGTGACACTTTTCTGACGTTAGCAAATAAAACAAATTCGTTACGAGCTAAAGCCGCATATTTTCAAAGTGGTATTTATCAAATTATTATATTATTATTTTACGCTACGATTTATAAGTTTGTCCATAAGATTTACAAAATGATAACGACATTCAAGTTGTGCTACGATGTTACACAAAGAAAATGTCAGCGTCGTCTTAGCGTGCGTGCAGACAACAACAGCAAAAATGGCGTCACATGAATTATCTGAAAAAATACAAAGCAACTACGAAAAATTTGGTGTAAACCTACGAATGTCTGGGCAGAAATACAGTCAAATTCATAGCGTCAAAGCGCTATATGTGTAAGGCGTTTTTTTTGTGAGCTACAAACAGTTCGGAATCAAACCCGCATAGCCATAGCGGAGCTTTCGTTACACTTGCGGTGCTAATCAGACTGCAGAGGTCAGCTGTTCTTAACTAGTTCTTAACTAGTACATGATGGGAGTGTTCCCTGACACGTGTCGCGGTTAATGACCCGTGGTTTTATAAGTTAGACTCCGGAGAAAAATGCATGCCATGATTTCCAGTGCGTCCGGGAAGATGGTTTTGACATCATCCAATTAGGTGGCGTTACTGTTTGATTCCTGTTATGTTCATAACAGCAAACGTAACAGTGAGATATGGTGGGAGCCTGCTGTTCTTAACTGGTGGAAGGGTTCCCTGGCACGTGGCGCGGTTAATGGCCCGTGGTGTTAGAAGTTAGACGCACGGAAAACAATGCTTGTCGTGATTTACAGTGCGTCCAAAATTCATAACAGCAAAGATAACAGTGAGATACCCTTACTAAGGTCATCCATGTAGGATTGTTCGTTGAACTTGGTGAACTTACGAGATGTTACATACTTTGTGTTTGCACTTTGCCGGGTGGCCTTTCTTACACAATAAACTGCATAGTGATCTGATAGTGTACATTGCAGTACACCAGAAGTGGTAACAAGGTGTAGATCACTGCAGTATATATGGTCAATGATGCTGGCCGAGTGTTGGTGCACTCTAGTTGGTTCTTTAATTAATTGCTTTAATTGGTACTCATTACTACGAATTAGAATGTTTCTAGCCACAGGGTTCTTAAAGGGGCATTCCACTCCACACAGGAGTGTTATTTTCCAATATCTATTAATTCTAGGAAGTAATAAATGCATACTACTTCACGTTATACGATAAAGTACCCAGTTTCTCCACGTGCCTCAAAAGCATTCAGTCTTCTACTAAACTCCCCATGTACCCTCTGATTGAATCAATCCTATGGCTGAATACAATGCAAAACTTTTAGGTAAGGTTACAAAACTAATTTCTGGTTCGCTAAGAAATTTCGTCTTGCTCTTGTATTCTTTGCTATCTTTTGAGCAATTTGTCTGCTCTGTGTGCTTAGCAAACATCATTTATTCCGAAAATATGCACGATAAACAAAGTGCCTATGCGTATAGGGAATGCATGGGTAGGGTCTGCATGGGTTTAGTGAGTGTCATATTGTTTTACAAAACACAAATCGCGCAATTCATCCCAAGATGAATTCCACAACATTCGGCAGATTATGTAGTCATTGACACATTATCTATTGGAAGACACCACCCCCTTCTGGAGTGGAATGCCCCTTTAAGCTGACCTAGGTCTACATTAAAGTCTCCGAGTAAATACAGTTCTGAGTTTTGGGAAGACAGAGTCCATGTCTCCAGGGAATTCTTGAGTATTAGGAGTAGAATTCTACTGGAGCAGAGGAAGGTCTGTATACAGAACCAACTATGATGGGCTTGGTACAAGGTAGGTCAATCTGGCAAAACAGGGCCTCCAGATCCTTTCTTTCTGAATGTGTGTAAGAATCCGATACATAAATAGCTACCCCGCCCCTTTCCTATTACGGTCAAGTCTATACAGATGATATCCTGCTATATGCAATTCATTGTCAATAATAGAACCATCCAGGTGAGTCTCACTTATGGTCAACACATCTATATGATTAGATGATAGCTGATCCAATTTACTGTAGAGACTACATATGTTCAAGTGCACAATGCTCAGGCCCTTCAAAGGAATTATGCTGGGACAGTCCTCCGGACCCACATTTTCCTCCTCCGAGCTGCCCAAAAAAATTAATGTGCTATTACATGGTGAATTGAAGAATGAGTCACTAAAACATGGCAATAAACACTGATTACAGTGCCAATAATCATAACTTTTAGCCAAATTAAAGCATGTCTTATGGTCCAAGTCTGTGCATTTGATGTGGAACCACTTATTGCACAGAACGCAACAGATACCCTTTTGGTTGTTTCTTACCGATTTAGTGCACACACCACATGGGTCCTTAGGTCCCGGATTACTAGCTACATCGCCTGACAGAAGAAGCAGGGTATGTAGGCAAAGATGAACAACATTGACCCTGGTTTCAACATGACAGACATTCTTTCTACTGCCAGTATTTGCAGTTGGATACAACAGAGATAGTACATATTCCTCTGGGGTAACAGCAGTATGTTGAGACTTAAAACAGGACACCTGGTTAAATGTTGTCACTGAGTCAGCCTGCGTGTTGACATGTTTCAAGCTTATAACCGGGCTAGAAAGCTGTAGTATGATAGCCGTAAACGCAACAAATTTAACGAGTAAACAACCAGCCATATTCATACACAAGGCTAAATTATGATGTTAGATTAACTCGGCATACAGCACACCTGGCGCTTTCCAACCCAATAAGTTCACTAACCCAATCATTGCACAATCACCGGTTGCAAACCGTCAAGCAATTTGAGGAAACAATATAAGACTAGAAAAGCAATAAAGATTAAGCAATTACAGTTATAGGTACAAGTACACCAAACATTGCTAAGCTGTTCCCCTACAAAAGGGGGGGGGGGGGCAGCGTTCTTCTCACTGCGTGCTGGAGCCATGTGCCGGGGTACCCTCCTCATCCACGCTTCTCCCTACAACAAAGACTCAAAGTTCTGCTTTAATTTGGCAGAAATTTGCCTCTTACTAACATCCAGCAGCTCACTATCACCTTGACAACGTTATGGTGGATTATATTGGGAGTGAATGTTATTACAAAGAGTAAAAAAGGGTCTGAAAATAGAGTCTGTTGTAGCTGAGCAACCACGGAAGGTGGGGTTCCCTGAGCTGACCTCTGAGTAACGAAGATGTTTAGTTTAGCAATACCTTAAGTTTAGTTTTAAGTTTGTATAAAGGAATTCTCTATAGTATACATCTGGTAATCAATAATACCTTTTCCTCTCACGCATACCACCGAGCTGGTACCAGTCTGTTCACCTGCTCGTAACTTTAGGCATGTCCAGATCTGTGCACGTAAAACCAACACTGTTGATTACTTTGGTGTTGCAAACAGCATTTCCCCATGAGAAGCAAGAAAGGGGGAAATTGAATTCTGTTTGGATTAATCTTTAGTCTAGTTTTGTTAGCGTTGGTCAGTTCATCAATGTCATCAGCAAGAGGACGGGTTTTGGCAGCGGAACAAAATAAAGCACACACCTTTTCTTTGTTGATTTAAGATTAATCTCAGATTTTTAAGCGCAATATTATTGTGATAGTTTATTCTGGCAGGGTGCGAATTTGGAAAGTCTATTCTATTACTGGATGGTTTCGGAGTTCCTTGTTTTGGGTAATTTCGGAGTGGTCAAGTTCTGGACGGCGAAGTTGTGTGTTTTGTTGTTGTTAGCGAGGCCCAATAGGCACACACATGTCTTTCTTTGAACAATTTTTGCTATGTGAGCAAGAAACACAACACAGCACAAACACAACCACGTGATAGCTGAAGAATGCCCCTCATATAGCCTCGGTTCAGGCTGACAGCGAATGAAAAACTAACGCATTACAGGGCGTTCAAT
The DNA here is from genome assembly GCF_000003815.2 of Branchiostoma floridae. Taxonomy (NCBI): domain Eukaryota; kingdom Metazoa; phylum Chordata; class Leptocardii; order Amphioxiformes; family Branchiostomatidae; genus Branchiostoma; species Branchiostoma floridae. The sequence goes on from NC_049996.1 coordinate 7,876,037, forward strand.
CAGCTGTAATATGCTGCTGCCGTGAAGCCTGCTAAAGTGGCTACCATTTTTGCATATCATTGAGACAGTTGATACGAGCACAGCGCACGCGATTGTGAATATTTGCACCCAGTAGTTTACAGAAAGGACGGTACAGAGTAGCTTGTTGAACACAAAGCTGAGGGAGTTCTGAGAAGAATGGACAACCTAAAACTCATCCGAACATCACTGATGTTACTGTTGGGTCTGTGTCACTGTATGCCTAGTGCATTTTCACTAACAGGTAAGCAGAATAGTTATCCATATCCGTATCACTACCAAAATGCGTTTTCTTATTTTCCTGTTTCTTCTTATATATATGCTTTACTTAAAAGAAGAAAACCTTACTGTGTTAGTGAAAACATTCTGACCCCTCAAGAATATTTTCCTAAGTTTTTTTTTTCATGTAATATTTGTCATGAAACAAGATTGTTCTTCTAAATGCTCTAATATTTTCTTCAGATAAACAAAGCAAGTAATTTAGATTTAGATTTCTTGAAATTCTCGAGATTGTATATTCGTTTGACTAATAGTTCCTTAACTCAACTAAATTTAGGAAATATATCATGTTGTAAGATTTAATAAAATAACAGGAACATATTTATTCGTTCTTGAATTTCTTGATACAAGAAAATGTAAAAGTTAGTGCGGTAGAAGAGGAAAACACATGGTAGTGTGAACTTTGATACAGTCAAAACTGTATCAGCGGCCACCTTTGTATTGCAACCACCTGGCCATTCCGGTCCCTTTTCATCGGCCCCTTGGGTATTTCCATTGAACTTAGCATTAAGAAATAGTCTATAGCGACCACCTGTCCAACGCAGCTACGTATAGCGACCACCTGTCCAACGCGGCCACGGCCACATGGTTTTACGGTCCCGTAGATACACAAACACTGCCTTTTGCGATCATAAAGCGGCCACACATCACCATGCGCGGAGTTTGAACTCGTACTTTTCGAGGATTTGGAGTTCCCGACAGGGTCATTTTGGCGGTAGGAGAAGTTACGCGTGCCTTGAACGTTAGAACGCAAGTCTTTGTTGGCGAATTTACCAGGCAATATCAATCTTTTTCGGTCTAATTTGTTGATCTGGAAAAGGGCGCAGAATTTCAGAAACACAGAAGAATGGAATAGGACGTTTTGGTTTGAAACTCTGTACTGTTGGTCGAGTTTCAATGACTTAATATCGACCAATAATCGAGAAAACCCGGCCATCGTTCGGTCAAAAATCACCCGTCAAGCTCTTTTCCTTATGCGTGATGCTAGTTTTATACATACCTCCATGAAACATGATTCATGGCCCGGGATGGGGCATGACTGAAATATGCTGTATTTGCTCTCAAGAAAATATCGGCCTTTCTAGTTTTACACATACCTCCATAAAATATTAATGAAACACTGTTACTTGCAGGTGGCTGGGTGGAGACCGACCCGACATGGGTGACACCGGACGTATGGGAGGGGGGTGACGGACTCCGGTGGGATGCCAGGTACGTCTTGGACTCCAACTTCAAGACGACTTGGAGGCGTGGGGATGAAGACGCCACCTGGCAGCTGACGTTTGATCTGCAGACGCAAATGACGCTTTCTCGGATTCGCATTTGGTCTATGCGTGAACTCCTCGTACATAGCAGGCACATGGATGCTAAAGTCATGGTTATGACAGGACAGCAATGGACCACTGTGCCACACAACACACACTTCAGGGGTGAGAAACCAATGTCTAAGAAAGTCTTTCTAGATCTGACAGAATTTTACCTGACTGGGCTCCTCACCACAGGACAGCTTTGGCGCCTGGAGTTCCCGAATGAGTATCATACACCAATCGGAGAGGTCAAGTTTTTCCAAGGTAAGTGCTCAGTACTACATAAGATGGTATCTCACCCGACTGCGCATGTTAGACGTTTTTTATTACCTTCGTCAAGAAGGTTATATTTTGGGTAGCGTTTGTGTGTTAATTGTATGTGTGTAGAAGACAAGCTTAACTCGAGAACGCTGGATGGAATGTATTGATATTTGGTTTGACCTACCCAGTCTTGATGAGATCCAGAAACGATTAAATTTGGGTGCCCCAAGCGGCTCGCTACGGTACTGCAGCGAAACCTCCGGGTACGATATCTCGTGTTCTAGACACGCTGTGGTCATGGTCTTCAAGTGGCAGATAGCTATTGGGGCTGAAAGTAAGGTGTATAGGCTTAACCCTATCCAGATCTAGACTGGGGGGGGGGGGGGAGCTAAAAGTGCCCGCGGCAACTTTGACCCTCTATAGCTCCCAAACGGCTTGTGCTAGAACAACCAAACTTGGTGAGTTTTCCTAAAATATTGTTAGCAACATTTTCAAAAAAAAATTGGGGAAGTTTATGATTTTTCGTGTTGCCATGGATAGCTAAACTACAGATAACGTCATTCTGTGACGTCATTTTGACGTCGTTGCGTCGGCTTTTGACAACAGAAGTCTTATAACACTTAAATATTAATACGAAACCTTTATTGGTAAGTTTTTGAGTGAGATATTTAGGTATTATGGGAATTCCCCGTTTTAGCCAAAAATATGAATTAATGACGTCATAATTACGTCATATTACGTCATAATGATATAAAAATTTCAGGAATTATAAAAATCGACGAGCAAAACCTTCCCTACAAATTTGGTGATCGTACAGTAAGCCGTTTTGAAAATACGAAGGGGGGGTCGAATGAGCCCCCCCCCCCCCCCAGGCCAGGGAAGGCCCAAAAAGCCCAGTCTGGATAGGGTTAAGGTTGGACACCTAGTTAGACTGGATACAGCAATACAGGAAGTTACAATACAAAATAGAAATCCCGATAAAAGCGACAAAAAAGTAAGTGCATAACCTCTGCTTGGGGAGTACTTTGTACCACAACAAAGCAAAAAAAAAAACACGGAGAATTTGACATTATTACTAAATAATACGCAACAAACGATAAACCTACAGTTTTGTGATGGAGTAGAGTACGGCATGTCTACTTTTTTGGGGAAGCATTTAAAATGATATATCCAGATATATCGAGTAGAAAAGAGCAACAGTATACTAGGGGTGGGTAGCTGTAAAGTAAATCCAGGTCCAGTGCGATTTTAGGTCCAGAGGAGCAGGTCCAGGTCCAAACCTGGACCTGATTCAGTGTATGAAAACTTGTGAATGGATGATACACAAAACAATGGTCTATTTCGCTACAAATTAAAGAAATCTGTTTTGTGGAGTATTCGACTTCCTCTGCCGTTTTTAAATCCTACAAGGCTGACTGCCTTCGTACGATTGACTGTGAAACTTGGTAGAAATTACGATAGACTCTACTTCAGTATTGTTATTTTCCTCGACGGGTAAGCCCTAAAACGTGTGGATGCCTGATCATATAATCCGTTCATTTTCCAATAGATCCAACATCCGGTGTACTGAATTTTTTTCAGGTTCGGTTTTTCTTGACCTGTCAAATAAGAAAAACCGGTTTTGCACAGGTACACCGAAATTACCCACTTCTTCTATAATAATATGTTGGTTCTTTTAAATTAATAATAGGATTGGTTTCTCTTATAACATCATACAAATGACTAATAGACATAAATGACTCTCGTCTTCTACAGCATTTAAGGGGTAATATGACTAATATCTATAAATCCTCTCAGACACTGGTAGTTTTACATAAAATTATCTCCCCTTCATAACTGTGTATCTTCTTATGTTGGTCCAGCTTGCTCCGGATTTGAGAGGACGGTGTGTACAGACGGTAACTGTGACGTACATAACGTGGCCTGTGACGGGATAGTGGACTGTGACGATGGGAGCGATGAAGACAACTGCGGTAAGTCAGGCATCTCACGCTGCGCCTGTCGATAACACATTATTGTGGCAACTTTGCGAATTTTTCTTCCATTTTCCTTTTGCAGGCGACCGGTCAGCCTTACACATAGGTTAACGCCTGGGATTTTAAATCCGATGTTTTGTTCCTAACGCAAATACAAAAATATCTTTATTGGAAATAGTAATAATACCATTGCCTTATGAAGTTACCACTCTTATTGGCGATACTACTTGTTCTTGTCCATTCAAAACATTTTGAAAATTGAATCTTTTTGGAAACTGTAAAATAAATGCAAGGTCTGGGTAACAATTTGGACCAGTTAATGAACATAGTTTACCTGCTCTGTGAGATAGTCGCCCTAACCCTCGTACGCTTTTAGCTAGCGATTTGTACATTTTTTTATAAAAAATTAATGCAAATTTAATGAAATTTGTGCAAATGCTTAGGCACCCCTGACCTTCGAGTAGGACTTTATTTCAAATCTAGAGATTAAAATCTACACAAATGGACCAGTAGTGTAGAGACCTTTCCACTGTACCTCTGACTTATCTTGTCTTTTTGAATGTAGATCAAGAGATCTGTCCGAGTGGAGCCGCCATCAACAAGACAGACGTGTGTGACGGTACAGACGACTGTGGAGACAATACAGACGAGCAGAACTGCTGTGAGTATGGACACAATGTTTCTTCCTATTTCTTTGCCTTTCTCTTGTACTTGTAGATTTATTAAGGTGAGTTAGGTACAGAATTTCTCACTTTCAGACACTTGACCTTCAGATTTCCCAAGGTCAGTTTTAGGTGTCCATTTTCAAACCTATTTTTCTACTTTCGTTTCATGCTGACTTTATAGAGATTTTGATAGTAATTCTCCCCAAAAAGATTGTATTGGATTGTGTAGTTTTTTTCATGTAAATCAATAGATGAGTGTATTTTTGCTTTCAAGAAAAAAATGTTTTTGCTGTATTTTATATCTTGTTCTTCGTGATATGATGTGTTATTGTGTACGAGTGGCCTGAAAAAGGGTTACGGGAAAACATTCTGCAATTATACCTGTTGCCTTTCTGTTGTGCAAAAGCCATGGCTGCAATTTCAGGAAGTACAATCGTGAATAATGTGCTTTGTGTTCAGCTCTCCCATGTGTGTAATGATTTTTTTTTTGTAAGTACAAACTTATATATATATATATTTATCTTTTAAAGAAGATATCAATAATGTTAAAAAACGAATTCCTTTATTGTATACTTCATACAGGCGAGCGTCAAGGAAGGCTGGCCTGCAGCAATGGACAGTGTATAGATTCACAAAAAATGTGTGCCTTTACCCACATTCCCTGCTATGGTATTCCGTATTCACAAGATGTTAGATGTGACGATGTGGAGGATTGTTTGGATGGCAGCGACGAGTCCTGCTGTGAGTAACTTGGCTGTAATGTTACTTATAGTAGACGCTAGTTATTATTGATGTGTATACATGCTGGGCAAGGATTGAGCCACTAACACCCCGCTCATTCCAATTAATACATATAACACATAAATATTTGTATTCTGTATCACTCTGAGAAAGAGAGAGAAAGAGAGAGAAAGAGAAAGAAAGAGAGAGACAGAGAGAGAGAGAGAGAAAGAGAGAGGGAGTCAGAGAGACAGAGACAGACAGAGACAGACAGAGAGAGGGAGACAGAGAGACAAAGAGACAGAGACAGACAGAGAGACAGTGAGAGATAGTTGAATGATAAGTTATGGATGAGTGGTGGATGGACAGTGCCCTATCGTTCTCCAGCGGCCTCCTGTGACAATGGAGCCCTGTTCCATCAGCTTTCTCGGTGTGACGGCAGAGACGACTGTGGGGACAACAGTGACGAGCAGAACTGCGGTACGTACGGTTTATTTGGGAGTTAAACATTTGAACATCAATGTAGCCCATACTTTCTGTGCCAACTATAAAGCATGCAAAAATGGAATTTTACGAGCACCTTCTTTTGTGAACAACATTTACAATGTAACATTATATCTCCACAGTCTGTTACTATATACATGACAGAGGGACAAGCTACCGTGGCCTTGCAAACCGGGACAACTCCTGTCAGTTGTGGACATCTCAGAACCCCCACCCCCATAACCACACTCCCCAGGCCTACCCACGGGCAGGGCTGGAGCAGAACTACTGCCGGAACCCGGACGGAAAGGACAGGCCGTGGTGCTACACAAACAACCCGCTCATCAGGTGGATGTACTGCGAGGAGGTCTTCGCCTGTGACGGTAAATTCAACGTTTGTATTTTCTTCGTTGACGAATAAAGTTCGCCAGCGCCTTCCATTGCCTTTCACCTCCTGAACCAAGGACGGATACACATCTTTAACCTGGTCGTGTTAATTAGTTAGCACCTTTTCCAACAGAACACGATCGCATAAAATGAAGCTTACGACCCATGACTGCAGCGTATAGGGGCTACATAATAGACACAGTAACTTTTCCAACCTAACTGCGATACCATAAAAATCTCTGTTGTCATATCTACTTTAGAGCAAGTTTGTGCTCTTCCATGTTAAGCGAAAGAAATTTATCAGATTTTATAGACGGAATTTAACATAGAATGATAGAGACATCAAGATATGTTTCAGATCGTACATTCACATAAGCTCGATATATATGTGACAACAGTAGAAGTGTATGTGTTCAATGTTTTATCTTTCATACCTCCTCCATTTTGTTTTGACTTTAGCTCCCCCGACGCGATGCTTCTACGCTTTGGATAAGGGAAGGAGTTACGCAGGGCAGACTAACAGGTGAGACTAACTGGGCATTTTAGGAACCTCAAAACCTTCGACATAAAGACTTTGACGCCACAAATGCACAAAACATCCGACACTAGCTAGGCAACACTTTCGAGAAAATGCAGGATGTTTCCCTTTAAGTAAAATGCTTTTTTTTTAGAAATAGGGCAGATTTTGCTCTTGCAGACCTCTTCTTAATTGCTGGAACAGCTAATATCTAGTTCATGTGTTGGTCAGTCACATTCTGTAAGCTCTTATTGGTTTAAGACAGAAGAAAAAGAACAAGAAGAACACAACAGCAAAAACTATATGATTCCCCGTCGGAAACACGATAATACCTAAAACTACGAGGGGTGATCAATTATTTCACAGTCACATCAAATTCCGGGGCATTGCTAACGAGAGCAACGGGGTATAGTTAACTAGGCTTTCATGAATGTCTACCAAAATTGAAATCGTGGGGATCATTACTATGCATGCGAACCCCGTTTCAAAACCAGCATGTGAGTTGGAGAGTGGTCTATAACGTTAACTATTGCATGTTCCAACCCACAGGACCAGGTGTGTCAGAGATGATCAGAGATGGGACTCCCAGTCCCCCCACAGCCATCCCCACACACCACATGCTCTTTACACGTTTATATACCGTATATCTGTACATAGAGCAGGAGACCGGGTGTGTCAGAGATGGGACTCCCAGTCCCCCCACAGCCATACCCACACAACACAGGATCCTTACACGTTTATATACCGTATATCTATACAGGGTAGGAGACCGGGTGTGTCAGAGATGGGACTCCCAGTCCCCCCACAGCCATCCCCACACAACACAGGCTCCTTACACGTTTATATACCGTATATCTGTACAGGGCAGGTGACCGGGTGTGTCAGAGATTGGACTCAAAGTCCCCCACAGCCATCCCCACACACCACCGGCTCTTTACACGCTTATATACCGTATATCTACAGGGCAGGAGACCGGGTGTGTCAGAGATGGGACTCCCAGTCCCCCCACAACCATCCCCACACACCACAGGCGCATCCTGATTCAGGTCTGGAGGAGAACTTCTGTCGTAACCCTGACAATAAGGAGCGGCCCTGGTGCTACACCACGGACCCGACATTGAGGTGGAAGTACTGTGACGTGATGGAATGTGTTGGTAAGAGGGCTTGGGCAAACCTGTAGCTCTGTTCTATTCGCGTTACTGAAATATTTCTGAAAAGGTAACTAAGAATGCATCGTGAATGTCCAAACTTTACGAAATCAAGGAAATCACAAATTCACTCACTCACTCAGTCACCCACTTATTCACTCACTCACTCAGGATTACTCTCACTCAATCAATAATTACCTCACTCACTCATTCCATGTACAATAGCTATTTGTTTAAAAAGGAAAAGGTTTGAAAAATTTATCCCAAATTTCCCCATTTGTCTTCTCAGACCCTTTATCGCCGGACTCTGTCGGCCAGGACTGCGGTGGAGACTACACCTGTGCAAAGTCTTTCCCATTACGACTTTGCTACTGTGACGAAGACTGCAGCTTTTTCGGTGACTGCTGCCAAGACTTTGAGTAAGTAAACCTCTACTAGCCTGGTAAAATCACACTGCTAGCAGCCTCAGCGGCTTGGGCTGCATGCTTGAAAAACAACCACCTTCTAATTCAGTAAAAAGCTAGGAGGAGTTTCAGTCATGTTTGGTGAGACAAACATACAGGGATATGATTGCTGATTGTAGATATCCAAGACAATCATTCTCTGTAATAGGGCACCCAGGGGCGTCAGGTAACAAGTAGAGATGGGTTCAGGTCCAGAGGATCAGGTCCAGGTCCGGACCTGAACCTGGACCTGATTCAGTATGTGAAAACATGTGAATGGACGATACTCAAAACAGTGGTCCATTTCGCCAGAAGGAAATCAGTTTTGTCTAATATTCGAATTCTGCTAGCGTTTAAGATGATTATGAATTCTTAGCTTAAAGTAAAAAGCACGTGGTAATGTTCTTAAGATAAGATATCTTACATATGGCGCTGTAATTTATTCAGACTTTATTGCACCCGCTACAGAGAAGGCAGTGAATCCCAGACGCCGTCTGACCATCACCATCTGAAGTGGGACTGTGTGTCTGGCTTTTCTCATCGCTTCATAAAAGACACGGAAAAAAAAGAATCCTATTGGATGGTTGTGGACTGCCCAGATGAGTGGACAGATGGCATCACGAGGGATAAGTGTTTAAAACAAGTGGACCCCTTCGATCCGAGTGAGCTAGTCTACCGAATGCCAGTTGAGGACGCTTCAAAAATCCCCTACAGAAACATATTCTGTGCAATTTGTAACAATGTGTCTTTAACAGAGACAATTCCTTGGGAGTCGCAAGTTGAGTGTACAGGGATGCTTGACTTGTCTCCTCAAATCCCTAGGGGTTCCCAAGAATACAACAGCATCATTGAAAGTAGTGATACATATTGTTTTGGAACGAAAACTATAGCGTTTGTCCCTTTAGACACATTGCATGCTAGACTATGTTTCCATGTTGATATTTTAGAAGAGAGTTGTGATATCTCCTCCTGTATGTCCTACAGTTACCCAATAGGCATTGGGTATAAGACTTACAGAAATGTTCACTGTGCTCTTTGTGAAGGACTGTCTCTTACGGCAACCGCAAACCTTAAGTGTGCTTCAGCTTTGGGTAATGATGAATTACGAAATGATTGCAATCTATTGGACAACTGCCCCTCAAGATTTTCACTAACTAATCTGTTCAACTTTAATTCGTATGGGAGTGGTGGAAACAGTCCCAATCAGTGTCCTTCCGACACTTTATACGATCCTTTTGCAGACACATGCAGGTTATTCTCGTCCTCCCGTAGAACTCACGGCTCATTAAACAATACCACCCCCTTACAAAACTGTAGCGAACCCGCTCTGACGTTCACATCGGAAGAGTTCCGTGTCCTTCCCAGTGGTAGCGTCCACCTGTTGGGTTCTAACGTGTCCTGCACAGCTGAGCAGGTGGCCATTCTGAACACAACAGCATCGATCTGCGGAGAGTGTATTCTTCAGTACTTCTCAAACTACACACAGACAGCTAGCCCTTGGGACGCTGACCAGGGCTGGTTAACCCTAGGTCTTGTGATAGCGTCCGCTGTAGCAGTGTTCGGTTACGTAGTCCACAATATCAGGTCTGGCCAGTGGGAGAAAGTCCCAGAAAAGCTGAAGGTTCAGGTGTTGGTATGCATGGCGTTTGCTGAAGTCTTGTTTATGGTACGTGTGAGGGTCCCCCTCGGATCGGCTTGTGCAGCGTTCGCGATCATTCTTCACTACTTTTTGTTGACGGCCTTCACATCCATGAACGCGCTTGCCGTGGACCTCTTTCTAACGTTTCGTGATGCTTTAGAAAGAGCGAAGCTGTACCAGTACCTGTTGTACACATGGTTGATGCCGATGCCTATAGTTATAGTGACCGTGATTGTAGAGTTCGGCAGTTCCGTCAGTGTGGGGTACGGAGAGAACTGTTGGATCGGCAATCCGGTAGCCAACCTGCTGGCTTTTGGAGTCCCTGTTTTCAGCGCCATTCTGGTCAATGCTGTCTTGGCCACTTTTGTCTTGCTTGCCATACGGAAGTCATTTGTGATAGCCGACAAGGCAAAGTCACGTTCGAGCAGCAGCAAGGCTTGGGTTTACTTGCGTATCTCCTTCCTGACGGGGTTTACCTGGATTCTCGGTTTCATCTATCCTTACGTCAACAGCCGAGCTGTCGAGTACATCTTCATTGTGCTGAATGCTTCTCAGGGCCTTCTACTGGCCCTGATGCTGACAATAACATCGAAGGTGGTGAAGAAATGGAAGGTGGCGATCAGGGAACGCTTTGGTCTGGCTGAAGCTAACAAAGACAATAGAGCAAGCACCGCTGCCATGAAGCAGAGGACCACCGTAACGGCGTGTGAGACCAGCTCTTCTGCAGACATACCCCTGACAACTTTCACTGATGTGGAGGAGAACAGAGCACGCATTCAGCTAGATAGTCTTAATAAGGCCAGTGGATGTACTGCCACTGTTAGCAATCGGAAGACCACAGTGTGTGCTACAGAAATGCCCAAGACAACGTTAGCTGATGTCGAGAAAACTGCACGCTCTCATCTGAACAAGCCTCAACAGGACAACGGAGCAACCGCCGCTGCAAGCACCAAGCTTGCCTCCACAGGGGGAACTGAAGCAGATGCAGGCGGAAGTGACGTAGTGGCAGGCGGAAGTGACGTAGTGGCAGGCGGAACTGACGTAGTGGCAGGCGGAACTGACGTAGTGGCAGGCGGAACTGACGTAGTGGCAGGTGGAACTGACGTAGTGGCAGGCGGAACTGACGTAGTGGCAGGCGGAACTGACGTAGTGGCAGGCGGAATTGACGTAGTGGCAGGCGGAACTGACGTAGTGGCAGGCGGAACTGACGTAGTGGTAGGCGGAACAGACGTAGTGCGTTCGGTGACCGCTCCGGATATAGATGAAAAAGAGACTAGTTTCTAGTTTGAGCCGTTGACTTACTGACTTGACGTATGTCAGGTAACGCTCCTCCCCTGTCACCCGAACCACTGCAGCAGCCCAGAAGACCCTGTTCAGCATCGCCTTTCCCATGCTGCCTGCCTCTAGTGCTGAGCCGTTAGAGACAGCATTGACAGCAACAACAGCATTAAGATTCCTTGTACACCTTCCTATTTCAAAGGGAATCACTCAAAATGTAATCAGTCTCAATGATTTATTACGTAATTAAAAGCAAGCTCTAATCTAGCCACATGCATTGCATACTTTAATTATAGGGAGAAAGAGAGAGAGAGCTTTAATGCGCGGTATTTAAGCAGGTTCAAAGTACGGCATCGTGTACATACATGACAGTTAAATTATTTCAATCTCAAATACATTATGTACTTCATGAAAAACTTTAATCATGCATACTGATAGTCCAGAACATTATGTTTTAAAGGGAAATATATACATGCTATGTCAGCTGTAATCTCTGTTCTACAGAGTTTTATATGGGTTATGTTACATACTACTAGAGATATGAAAAGCTCATGATAGTTTTTGTTTGTGCAATGTTGTAACAATTTTGTCTGTCTTATCATACATTGGGCAATCTATTATGTGAATTTGTTTTGAATATGATTATGGCACCATTGCAAAGTTTTATAAGGTTGATAAAAAAACTCGATAAAAAAGTTATCGGCTCTTGCAAGAGAAAAGAGAAAAAATGCCACGGAGTCAAAGGATAGGATATGTAAATAGATAGGGCATCATTGAAATAATCAGATGGCTTATGTTGTAAGAATGAGATATAGACTTTTTTGCGAAATCTTCATTGTTCACGGTGTAGTAATTAGTGCATGAAGATTTCAGGAAAATGTTTCAACTGTTTTTGTACCATAATGACTTTAACAAGAGGTCCAGTATTTGCAAGATAAGAATATCAGTTAAACAGAGATTGTGTAACTATAGTAAACATGATGCAGTGGAAATGTATATGATGTTATTTGCAATTTTCTCGTTACGAAGATTACGGAAACAGGCCATGTGAAACAATGTGCCTGAGATTTCACCATTTAGAAAGCCTAAACACCATATTACTGACTAGGGGTGGGTACCGGTACAGGGAATTCAGGTCCGGTTCAGGTGTGGAGGATCAGGTTTTAGCACCTGAACCTGATTCAGTATGTGAAAACTTGTGAATGGGCGATACTTAAAACAATGGTGCATTTCGCAACAAACACATCTGTTTTGTGGAGCAATTGACTGCAATTGGTGTTTTGATATCGTACAAGCTAACTGCCTCGGTACTATTGACTGTATAACTAGGTAGAAAAGACAATAGATTCTACTCTACTTCACTCTTGTTAGTTTCCTCGACCAGTAAGCCTCAAAACGTGTGAATGCCTAATCAGATAATCTGTTCATTTTCAAATAGGTCCATTATCTGGTTCACCTAAATTTTTTCAGGTCCGGTTTTTTGAAACAGTCAAATAAGAGAAAAACAAAACAAAACTTTTGTACCGGTACCCACCCCTATTCCTGACTATAGGATTGATTTAATGCTTGCTGTTAGCATTCATTGGCCCATGATATCAAACATAATCCAGTTATTACTGTCAACTGAGTTTACTTCTTTTGAATGGCAACAATTCTAACATTGAAAAAAGATTCTCTTGATTCTCTCTTATGTTGATTGTATCATCATTTTTCAATACTTACGTTTGATTCAGTATCAATCTCCTACAGACTGATGGCAGTTTAATCTACTAAGTTTTCAAAATCGCATATTTCTTTGAATATCATCCTTGATCCGTGTATAATATTACTTGCATGATGGAGATACCTATCTCTAGTAGTAACAGATATAATAAAAATGGAAGATGGAATTAGAATAGGCTATTTAAAGGGGAAAGGATCTGTATCAAAAGCCATTAAAGTGTCAGTTGCATGTGAAATTTGTATTGAATATTGTATTGAGTTCGTTTGTATTGCACACCCGGTAAACGACCTCGTGGTGTTACACACCAAATATGTACTGAAGAGTACAAGCCGCATCTTACTAACAGATTTACTTGATCCACTCACACCGTGTAGGACATCTAGTGGTTTTAATAAGTGTGGTGGGTTCTTTTAAGTCACTGAGGTGTGGTTATCCTTAAACATGGATTAGACCTCCGTTTGTATTAGCGTCCTATCCATTTGACGACAATAACCAAAGATAGATACCCATTACCACGAGTGTGTTAAGTGAGAAACTTTGTATGAAGTGTTTTTCCCAAGGACACAACTTCGGATTAAATCGGGATTCGATACCAGTACCCCAGGGTTCTGAACCACACACCCTACTTTTACGCCACGCAATATTAACGCCATACAACTAATTATCTAAATCGCTACATATATATATTTCTTTTAATATTTCTTGAGAAAATAAATGCTGCTTCGTAGGTGTGGTGGCCTTTTGAATGGCCCAGTTTGGGTAACCGCACACTCTCAGTGCCTGAATAACATGATCTTTCTCTTTATCTGGATGATCTGTAATAATGTTTTCCTCTTTGTGGAACAGTTCAGGGATTACCCCTAACTTGTGGTCTAAAGGGTTGTTCGACTCTGCGTTTAAATCTTGCTCCGTATGCATAAGTTTTCTTTCTATTGTTGTCAATGTTAAGGGATCTATCAGCCCTAACAGTTGTCCAAGAAAATTGATTACTTCATATTGACATCTACAAAAAGAAAACACGTGCATACGGACCAATTGCAAGAAAATCAGTTTAAGATTAGTCTCGTTCTTATATAATTGACTTTTTTTAATCCGTCTGAAACGACTAAAAATTCATACTAATTAATACGTTATTCCCTTTTCTTACCAGGTGAACTGATGGTGAAGACATTTGCGTAAATGCTTGTTAAGGACCGTTCAGTGTTGCAGTCACCACAAATTGATTTACATGTGTGCGTTTGAGAGTTTCCATAGAGTTTGACGTCATAAATCCTCAATACATATCATCCAAGCGATTTCACACAAATTAAACGACCGTTGATTGCAATACTCGGCGATTGCAACACTAAACGCTTCGCTGTCCCTTAATAAAGCAGGCTTTAAGGATACAGAAATATTCACGCCAATGTCTTCTCCATCAGTTCACCTGGTAAAAATAGGGAGTAAAGTAGGGTAGAGGCATTTTGTTCAGTCGTTTCTGACGGATCTAGAAATATGTTTCATACAAACTAAATAACATCAAAATGCATATTATCTTAAATGCATATAAACCAAAATGCTTATTATCAAAAATACGTACTATCCGAAATACATATTATTCAAAATAAATATTGTCCAAACGATTTCACACAAATTAAACAAACGTAGTTGAAAAGCTGGGCGATGACAACACTTAACGGCTCGCTGCCCCTAACAAAGCAAGCTTAAGCTTTTAAGGAACAGAAATATTCACGAAAATGTCTTCTTCACCGGTTCACCTGGTAAAAAACAGGGAATAATTTACGGTAGAAAAAACTTTGTTTAGTCATATCTTACAGATCCAAAATACATATTATCAAAAAAAAACATATTATCCAAAATATCTATCGTTAGAAATAAATATTATGATCAAAAATACATAACACCAAAACGATTTCATACAAATCAAATTAACGTTGATTGAAAAGCTGGACGATTGCAACACTAGCTGAATAGTTCGTTGCCCCTAATCAAAACAAGCTTTTAAGGAACAGAAATATTCACGCAAATGTCTTCTTCAACAGTTCACCTGGTAAAAATAGGGAATAAATTACGGTAGAAAAACTTTGTTTAGTCGTTTCTGACGGATCTGAAATACATATCATCCAAAAAATGTATTATCCAAAATGAATATAATCCAAAATATCTATCGTTAGAAATAAATATTATCAAAAATACATAAAATCAAAACGATTTCATACAAATCAAACGAACGTGGATTGAAAAACTTGGCGATTGCAACACTAGCTTAACTTTTCGTTGCCCCTAACTAAAACAAGCTTTTAAGAAATAGAAATATTCAGGCTGATTTCTCCCAAACCAGTTTACCTGGCAAAAAAAGGAAATAAAATACGATCGAAACAGTCTGTTTAGTTGTTTCTGACAGTAAAAGACAGGTGTGTAGCGAAGAAGTCTACAAGCTTTTTTTTTACCTCCATGAAAAAATGGAGGTATAGTTTTGAGTGTGTCTGTGTGTGTGTGTGTGTGTGTCTGTGTGTCCGCATATTTGTGGTCATCATAACTTGAGAACCTCTTGATGGACTACGATGACATTTGGTATGTAGGTAGGGGTTGGGAAGACGAAGGTCAAGGTCAATTTTGAACCCCCTGGTGTGTGACCTTGGTACTGCAGCGCAACTTCCGGTTTTGCTATCTCGGTGTTCTGAACATGCTATGGTCAAGATTTTTAAGTATTAGATAGCTCTTGTGCTCAGGAAAAAAATGACGTAACTTTGGGCCCCCTAGCGTCTAGTTTGGGGATAGCAGGGGCATTTTTGTCAAAAACTTCTGACGAGGATAACTCAAGAAGGGAACAACAGATTTTCATGATTTTTGGTATGTAGGTACCTTAGACAATGTTGTACAAGATTAAATACTTATTATGCAAAATAGGAGTACATTTGCATAATTAATGACGATATTATATCATGGCAGTTTTTTCAATGTATCTCTTGTCCTGGATGTGATATGGTCTTGACATTTGGCTGGTAGATAGCTTGCAGTGTCATGACAAAGTGGGGCAGGTTTCAGCCCCCTAACATTTAATTTCGGAACTGCAGGGGCGTTTTTGTCAAGACATTCTAAAGAGGATAACTGCAGAATGGATTGATGGATTGGCAAAATATTAGGCATGCGGGTACCTTAGGCAAAGATGTTTATAATGATATACATGTTATGCAAATGAGGACTTAATTTGCATAATTAATGAGGAAATTGTATAATTCCATTGTTTTTAATAACTGGACTTCAATAAATGTAACACATATTAATTATGATAGGTAGAATATATGCAGATACCAAATATGGTAATGAGTAACTTATTTGCATAATTTATGTAAAAATTGCAAAACTGCTTTATGATTAATAATGGGAATTTTATAATTGTGACATGTGTACGTTAGTCAATGATGAACAATACCATGCATAAATTATGTTAATGTGTTAGTCAATTGCATGAAATTTACGAAAGCTCTAAATGTTCATGGAGGTATGAGGTCGCCGAACTCTAGTTATTATTGTGTTCTTTCACTAGGATAATCTCTCATCAGTGACTAACACTGTTTTTCATGGAGGCCTTATGTACACATACACATAACGCATACAAACATAAAATGCAATTTTTACATAGTACAAGTACGTCGTTAAAAACAAAAATTATGTCCTCACCCATGTCCATGTCCATATCCGTGACAAGTCGTTGGAGGTGGGAGGTCACAGACGTTCATTTTAGCCATGAGGCTAGAATTGTATAGACACGTTTATGTATGTGCTCTGAATGTCATTATCAGCGCAGAGGTCATTGCCAATCAACTTTCGAAACAGGGCTGACCATGCAGCAACGACCTGTAGCGATCCTTATGCAAAGTGCATGGCCCTCTGGAGGTTTCCCTACTCCGAATGTCATTATCAGCGCACAGGTCATTGCCAATCAACTTTATAAGAAACAGGGATGACCGCGTACCATGCAACAACGACCTGTAGCGATCCTTATCGGGCCTTACTGTCACTGTGTGGCCATTCGAAATAGAATTAAAGCTTAGAACAGACACCACTGCGAGGACGCACAAAAGGGGTCTATTTCTGTTGTGGCCATTTCTCTTTGTTATACTTAGTCTTTTTCCCTCGAGCAAGTGCTGGTTAATAAGTCATCACCATAACGTTAAACACAAAAAATTGCATGAAAACACACAGTCAAAAAATAGACCAACAACCACAAATGTATTCTCTTAAGTGACAACGTGACAAAAGATAGACCAGCATGCATTCTAATGTTACAGTCCAACTATAAACTTTACACCAAAGAAACAGACATACCTTTAACGTATCATATAACAAGTTATCGTCAAGGTTTAGAATGATTTCCAATGATAAATTCACCATAAATACATAAACAATTTTACATAGCAGTATCGATACTTTGATAATAAATGATGTACTTGGTGGTTTGTAAATATAAAGTTAGATGTAGTAGACATACTTCTTGTTTTCTTAAAATATTGTTGTTTCATAGATTTAAAGTAGTTTGACAATCTTTCTCCTACACCATATACTTACTGTATCTCATACTGTTACAAAGTGAATGAAAAACATCAAAATTGAAAATCTTTAATAGTCATACTGCAATGTTCCTCACCTAGAACATATTATGTAAAGGAACTTACGAAATTTTGTCATTAATAAAACAGCAGTAAACTTACATGTGGCAATGCTTCACTTGTGGCATTATGCCCCAGCAATATTAGCAACAATGCTTCATAAAACTGACGCCGATCACTTTCCTAACGGAAAACATACGTAAACACACCAACATTGCACCATATTAAAATTGCATCGTAAATACGTGTTAGATACACCAGTACTTTATTTTTCCGTTAGCTACTTAGGATCGTAGTTATTGTAAATGCAATTGACAGCAGCTTACCATTGAGAAAACTGTCATTTAAAAAAATGATGTCGGATTCAATGGTTTTGCGTCAATGATGGTTTCCTTTAGTAATTCTTCTCAAGTCTGCATGACAGAGCTATTCAAATTCTCTATAAGTCGTTTACCTTGAAAACCAACTTAAATGTAAAGTTAGGCTTTCTCAAGTATTTCTTAAATCTGTTTGAGATGGGGTGTATTCTGTTGTACGGGGTAGAGGGTATCCCGGCAACTACTGAGAGTCTTGCTGGGTGTAGTCCAAAAATGCCTCTTTTTGTCATAAAATACGAGATCGCAATTTTTCATTCACGTTAATACATAATTATAATCATAATAATTATGGCTCAGGACATTCTGGTATGTCGCAATATTCCCACCGTGTTTTGGGGTCAGTGGTGAGGCACCAAGGACCAGTAGCGGCGGATGGGTTCCGGCAAAAGTTTCTCTCCAGTCCAGAATTCGGTTTCTGGGCAGGCGTATAGTAGTAATTATAATGCGGAGTAAGACTGTCCCAGCGTTGGCAAGTCTTGCCTGACTTGGTCACAGCCGTGGATCCTCGGTACGATGCTCCGTTCCCATCCTTACAA
Source organism: Branchiostoma floridae (assembly GCF_000003815.2). NCBI lineage: Eukaryota > Metazoa > Chordata > Leptocardii > Amphioxiformes > Branchiostomatidae > Branchiostoma > Branchiostoma floridae. The sequence continues at coordinate 7,894,407 of NC_049996.1, forward strand.
GCTTTGGTTAAAAAAAAAAGACGCCAATCATTTAGGTGTAGATAGGAAAATATTTGGCAATAATCGTGTAAGTCTCAACAAAATTAATGAACGATTGCTTCATTCTATTGGGACATTAGATCCTATTAGCAAGCAAAATTCCAGTAAAGCTAAGGTGGCAACAATGTCCACTGTATTCGGTTTACCTTGATAATTCTTTGTAGTGGCGTCGATTTATCAATCACGTTTTGAATGACCTCATGTGGCGTTAAAGTCATTAAGCAGTGTTTTGACATTTAAGCTTAATTGTCTAAATATCCAATGTTTCGGCTTTATCTTATATCATTGCATATAAACCAGAAAATACAACGTTTTTCAGCAACAAAAACAGATATTATTTAACAACACTTTGCTTGGTCATTTGAAGATTTAGAACACTAAAGGAAAAGTTAATTGATATGATAATTTTGTAGCAATAATATTCTGATATACATTGTTCCATTGTTTATCCCTTTTCGAATCAAATGTAAAACAGGACATCGAGTTTTCCAAAAAAATGTGCACTTAGTATATATTAATGTTATGCCCCCATGGTAGAATAAAGCCTAACTTAGCTAAAAATAACACTTAGTAGAGATACGATACAAACTGGGTTCACCTACAAATTAAACGAATTGTAGCTTACGACAGGCTGATACGGTGCAATATTCCAATCTCTTTACCATCATCAACAACGTGGGAGTGTTACGGAGTTACAGTGCCATAAATGATTATTTCTTGTTTTGCTTACCCCATTGACAATTCATTTGTAAAGAAAAAAATTCTTGCAGCAAGAAAATGTAAAATAGAATTCAAGCAAATCAAGAAACTACAAAAATGTTCCGGAGAGTAGGCAAAATCGTTCCCTTTTTTCTTATAATGTCACAAAAAAATAATTCTAGAAATTCTTGCTTTCTTTATAACCAGATTCAACTCTTAGGAAATACAAGAATTTCCTTCTTTCCTTACTCGGAATATGACAGGATTTACATTTCAAATCAAACTTTTTTTCCTGGAAGGTAAAATTTCAGTGAGGAAGCAAATCAAGATTGACAAGAAAAATCATTTTTGTATGACATTTTAGATCATTGATGTTGTCTTTATCACCATTGAATGACTGAATGGTGAGAAATATTTAAAGCATGTATAAATATAAAACATACCGATACATTTGCCGTACTTAGGCATGTTAGCGGATGGGCACTTTGCAACACACACGCCGTTGTGGGAGATTTTGCACACACATCTTGGTGATGGCCTGGCGCCATTTGGTTTTCTTGTGTCACAATGGGAGATGGATATAAAACGTTAGTCTGTGTCTTGAAGACTTTAAATATAATTCATTAATCATCATCATTAATGATCCTTTATTGATTTCAACAAAGCAGACACAGTAGCAGCCTGAATAGCGTTGAAAATTACAACATAAAACCATATATATAATAAGAAACAGTATATTAAAAATAGTGAACAACATCTTTGACATCGAGTAGCCATCGTTACTAACTACTTGTCTACAGTCTTTTTGAACAGCTTGATGGCTGTGTGCAAGAAAGAGTTCTGAAGTCTTTTAGTTCTAGCTGGGGGGATAGAGAAAATGTTTTTGATTCTTAGTGAGCGTCCCGTGGCAGTTGATCTGGAGGGTGGGACCGGGTCATGTAGGGGAAAAATGTACGGGTAAAATGATCCCAACGAAAGATAGAGGTTCTTGAATAAGTGGCGTTGTTTTACCCTGGGCAGACAAACTGATATACTGAAGATGGTTAAAAAAGCTTTAGATCGCGAAAATAACGACACCAAAACATAATTTTTTATTTGTTGGAATCCTTGTGCGAAGGATCAAATTACAAAAAAAGGCTGACAACAGAGTTACACCAATAATCACTAATGTAACTTACTTAAGGTCAGGACAATTTGAGACACAGATGTCTTTGCCACCGGAGTCTTTGCCGTCAATCAGGATGCCTGGAAAAGACGCAAATAGGTACAAGTCATCAGCATGAAATGCTATACTAGTATTAAGTTGCAAAATGGGTCCAAGGTTTGAAGTAGGGAAACTGTATAGGAAAGGTTCACCAAATTTTGATTTATATGAGGGGATGAACAGGGCGATAGTCCAACTATTGAATAATGTACTAAAGTGCTAGATATAAGAAATAACCCCATAGTTCCCTGGCTTATTCCATACGTTAATAGAGTTCCAACTGCGGTCTTATTATTGATCAAAGGTTAGTGTCTTTGGTTTTCTTTAATTGTTATTGCAAATATATGCATACAATATATTACATTCTTCACGACACCGTACCATGCACCTTTAAGACAACACAATACAATGCAATATATTTCAAGACTAGGTACAATAAAATATAATCAAAATCAATAGATGTCATGAAAGAATGCAAATGGTTCATAGCATTAGCTTTTATCAGAACATTAAAAAGATCCAATTTACCTTGTAAAAGCATCTTGAGATTTTCCAAAACATATTTAAGCAATCTTTAATACTGTAAATGCAGAAATGTTCGCGGTGGATTAATTTTAGTGGTTTTTGCGGCGACCACTTCACCGCGAACTTAAAACCACCGCGAACACTTTTTCTATTATGGTATCAGACTTCAGTCGATGGTGTTACCACGAAATGAAAACCACCACGAAAAGTCATTTTTCACGCTACCGCGAAATTAAATCCCCGCGAACTTAAAATGCGTTAACAGTGATTGTTTTTTTTGTTTTTTAGCTTTTTTTCAATACCAAGCAAAGACATAAATGCAGGTAAAATATGTACATACAATTGTACTGGTAATAATTATGTCACAAACATTCTTGAATTTTAAAAGACAAACTCGTATCATCTACATATTTTTGAATAGAATGGAAGAAGTAAAAGATTGAAGAAGTAGAATATTGAAGAAGTAGACGTAATCATTCCAGTATGAAGTGGATATACAACTTTACGTTTTGAATGTTCATCAGCATTACCACCACTCACTAAAATGTACTTAAATCTAAATCCAAAAATCCAAAACCAATCTGAAAATCATTACTCACATACGCAAGTCTTGTCGTCCGGACCAAATTTTTGGTTAGCCGCACACTTGCATGTCTTGCTTACGGGGTCCACTTTGAGAAATGATGGACATTCACCCTCCGGAACACATTTGGTTCTTCCATCCCCGAATAGGATACTGAAGTGCTTACAACGGCGACACTCTGTATCAAGCTTCGAACCGGGTGTAATTGGAATGCATCCTGCAATCGCAAATAAAAAAAAGAAATTGCGTTTTAGTGTCAGTTTTGTTGAAGAGATTCACTAGTCACGTATGTACACAGTTAATAGGATTTTCATCAAACAGTGACTACTTTTTAACGATAAACACACCTACCTCTATTTTCTTTATGGCTATCAGTCCATCTTGATCACGGAGTGACCCAGTTCTCGCAATATTTTTCTGTGATCAAGATGGAGCGATAGCCATCGAAAATTTCGAGCTTGGTGTGTTTACCTTAAAAAAATAGTCACTGCGGTATCAGGTCTTTTCGCCCCCTAGATCTTTCGTCCCCTAGTCCTTTCGTCCCCGTTTTGGATGTTTCGTCCCCGTCACCAGAATGTTTCGTCCCCAACAAATGGATGTTTCGTCCCCGACACATGGATGTTTCGTCCTCGACAAAATGGACGTTTCGTCCCCGTCACATGGATGTTTCGTCCTTGTCGTGAATGTTTCGTCCTCCACGTCTATGTAACAATATATGTATTAACATAACCAAGTATTATCCGAGTCACTGTTTGTCATGAAATACTATTAACAGTGACAGTCTTAATTTGCAGCCCTTTGGACAATTCCAAAAAAAATATAAGAAATTCAATGAAACACACACCATCACACTCCGGGTGGCAATCTTCCACACATTGCCCATTCTTTAGCACGGTTCCTCCTGTACATTCCATGGCTCCTGCGCCACTTCCTTCGATGACTCGCGCGTCCATGATCTCTACGTTGGTTTCCCCACTGCCAAACGAGTAGTACCGGATGCCTAATGGTGGGTTGTTGTCACTGTAGACCATGTAGACCATGCCCTTCTCCTGTAGGCATAAAATGATTTTTGATTGGTTGGTTTATAGATAATTGGTTCATTTTCTAGCACACTTAGAATTGCATCATCTGGGCCTTTGGGCTTACGTTGCAAATGTTTGATACATACTCAACCGCCTATGTTTCATTCACTCTTACGTTAAGCTAAATTTTATTTCGTTTTTCACAATTCACAGAAAAGCTCCACACAAGATAGTAAGATGGTGTCTATAAAATGTGAAATCTGACATCTAGGCTCACTGGGCTTTTAGCTTTCTACCTAACGCCCCTTTGTAGGGAAGGTAAATAAAAGTCTTAGTGTCAACTATACATTTGGCAAATTTTAGACATTATCTTCTGCCTTAAATCTATGAATTGCGGACGTAATTGTTCCTACTGGAACATGTAGATTGGCTCTCATGTTTTTTTTATATTATATTTGTTTGGGGACAGGCGGGGACAATATTGCACTGCAGTCAATTTAGTAACTTATTCTAACAGTGTCACAAGTACAAACAGGAGGCAGATATAGACTTTAACTCCCCAGCTGAAGTCAGGTTCCCAATTTTACACCGGAGTGGAGTGGAGTGGGGAAAGTCGTGAAAAATTCCTTTCTCTAAGAGGGAAGATTGAATCTTCGCCAAAATACATTTTTTCCAGAACCATCGTATAGTAGAGTATGTTATAATCACCAAGTACAGTATGGGAATCTCTGGATAGTTTTAAACAACGCTTGCAGATAGATGTGCAAAAGGTAGGTGTGGCCGGTCGTTCAGTGTAATATTAACAGCTGCTGCCATTCCGCGTGCCTGCGAAGCTGGTGTGTTACGCCGAAGGGCGGTTATACCGGCTATTTAGATACAAATATAGAGGCTGGTGTGTTACGCCGAAGGGCGGTTATTTTGTCTATATAGATGCAGATATAGAATCCGGGACCTCTACGTCTCGATCCCCACAAACTACCATCTCCGCCAGACACGACGCCATTGTCCTTATATTCTGTACTTATATCCAGTGTGAAAAAAAGTGACTTACGGATGTGTCCGATCCGATTCCATACTTGATGTAGGTTGTGGAGCTTTCCTCATCCAGGCAAATAAAGTATGGTTGGAACAGGTTGGAGGCACCAAGACACCGAGCTGCCATCGCTCCTTCATATTTTACTAGCTTCATACCCTGTAAATATTTGTTCGTTTAAGTCAAAGTAAAATTCTATCCTTTCTTACCATATGCAGAATAGTTTCCTCTTCTCGACATATCAAAGACCCTTGGCCGTCACATATACAAATACAACGTTTATCAATATAAATAATGCTGAACTCCTGGTATCATGCAGACTAGATTTGTTTCAATTCTTCTTCCTCTTAAATGTGAACAGCTGAACACTCAAATATATTACCGATTTTCAATTCAAAAAGAAAGAACAATAACCTTGTAAAGAGCCACGCCTTGAACACCAATTTGAAGATGGAACCAGGTGGTCTTGTCCCTCGGAATAGCAGAGAACACTACAAAGAAGTCGCCTGCAGATGCCCCGACAAAGTAGAGACACTGTCCCTCCTTTATTGCCGGATCGATCTGGTAGGAGTTGGACCACTTCACGGTGCAGGGTTCTTGCAGTATACTCGCCAAAGCGTCACTACAGAGGAACAAAAGCCTCATTTTAGGTAAAATATTTATTTTCAAAAATCGTAAATACTCTTTGAATTCGTCAGCTGTTATATCTTTCCCTTTTTACTTTTATAAATTAGAACAAAATATAGCAACCAGACGAGGCAAACTGCATAAACTGGCGGGATCGGTGGAGGTGGTGGCGTGGCTGGGTAACTTTTTTTCCGTTAGCACCATACTTTCAACATGTATAGTAATATAATTGTTCAATGAATATTTAAAGGAGTTTATGATTAACATTTGTTACCGGTTTTTGCTTTGCGTTTATTTGTATATTTGTAAGTGCCATAATTTCTTTTTCTTGTTTGTTTTTGTCTTTGAAAATGAATGAAAAATTGTTGAAAAAAAGCCAGCAATGTAGGACTAACATCATGCGTCAAAATTACACGCATCAAAACAACTGTCTGCTTACTAACTTTTGACTAATATGAGTAGATTTGAAAAACTAAATTAGCATGAATGGCAGCCAAAATAGGCTCAATCCAAAATATCTCGGCCTTTTTATTATGATTCACACGATTATATCTTCATGCAGTCACGCCTGTCACTTCCTCACACATTACGTAATCGCTTTGCCAACCCATTTTGGAATTCTAATGATATAAGCTTGTATCATAAATCTTAACTTTTTGTTTCTGTTTTGCATATTCAATTACAATGCATCACCTACATGAGCCAGACAGGCAAAATGATGGCTAAATAGCACAAAAAAGCTGCCCAATGTTTATGTATATGCCAAGCGTTAAAAAGTTATAGAAATCTTAAATAAAATGAACTAATAGTAAAAGACTATAACTTGATTTTTAATTTTTAGGACTTACATAACATCGCAGCATAACCTTCTAAAGCGCAACATTGTTTTAGAAAGAAGACTAGATGCTAAAATATATACATTCACAGTATGTAAATGTTATGAGTGACTTCCTATGCAGAGTGCAAAAAACAAGATGGGTAAATCTTAAAAGTAGTCGCCTTAAATAGTCGTCGAAATAAGATTCGAAGTGAACAAAACGTAGTATTACAACTAACAAAGCATTCATTCCAGTATTAGTGAAGTGAACTAGTGTGGTACACTAGTATCACTTGCCAAGCTGGCAACTACAGTCATAGCTTCCATATTGGTGGCACTTTTATGATTATCCAACAAGTTTTACTTCTGCAACTATAGTCATGGCTACCTCCCTACAAGTGTGACTTTAAAGCTTCACAACAACATGATTGATTATTTGGTCTATTCGACGTTCCCCGAAGAGGAACAACTATTTTTTTCAAAACCAGGCGAAAATTAATGATCGCGCTGATGTACACATGCACTGGCCTGGAAATGCTTCGCCACAATGACATAACATCATAAACTCTATATTATAGACAATCAAAGCTGAGAAATATAAGAAGTATGACAGAATATCAGTCATCCTCTTTACCGGTTTGTTCCTGAGTTCTCTAAAGGGTTGACATACTCAGCCCGCCCGACGATCGCGTCTGTGTTGATACCAGGCAAAGTCACAAACACCTGAAGAAAAAAGGCGAGAAAAAAGTGTAAAGATTCTTCTACCTTATCTATGGTGTACCAAAAGTGCGAAAAGAAATGAAAAGGAGCGAAAAGGAACGAAAGGGAAGGTACAGAAAGTTCCTTTTCGTTCCTTTTTGCACTTCTGGTACTTTCCTTTTCGTTCGTTTTCCTTTCCGTTCCTTTTCGCACTTTCTGCAGACCCCTTATCTAGCTATCAAATAGAGAAATTAAAAAAAAAACTAAATTTTTACAATTACTATAATTAGAGCATGCAAATCATCCATGCAGAGTAAAACCTGCTTACGATCAGAAAAATGAAATTGTTAAACTGACTAAATCAAGCATTAGAATAATATAGGTCAAGTTGTTGTTAAGGTGGGGTCACACGTTTGAGGCTTAGGTGCGTATGACGCTCTTAGTCCCTACCAGCCTCCACAGGTCGCAGGAAAAAATAGTACAAATTGGACAAATATAGATATATAACATTCAGGATGAGTTTGCTGACCAAGAAGTATGGTTAGCGACCCAGTTAACTCGTCTAACATGTTACCTGTTTAGTTTGTCCAATTTCTATTATTTTTCCAACGACCTGTGGAGCCTGGTAGGGGCAAATACTCCCATGCGCGCCTCAACGGGCTTATTAAATGTATACGCAGGTGTGACCCCACCTTAAGTTGCAGTGAAAGGCCTTAGGGGCATCTAGACACCATTGTAGAAAGTAAAAGGAAAATAAAAGCGTTAGGTGTAGTTTGGGTCAGGTTGATTCGATTCTATTGATGACAACCTCAAGGGTATCATTTTCCATCTGTTTTAATAAAGGATGGCCCGTTAATTAAAAAAAAAGCTGTTCCAAATGGAGCAAATGTACATTTAAAAAAAAAAGTAAATCCGAAAACGCATACAAATATTGTGGAATTCCAAGCAAGAGAATGTGAAAAAAAAAATTGAATAACCAACCGTCCGAAATAGCATACTGTGTGGGTTTTGTCGTTTGTTTGATCTTTCTGCAATAAAGTTTTCTTAATGAAAGAAACGATTTCGTCCCAACCTGTTTATTTGCACGGTATTATTTCAGTGAATACCAACCATAGAATCAAATCAAAATGGCCTAAATTGTAAATATTGAATACACGCAGAGCAATGTGAACACCACATAATCAAAAAGGAGCATAAAAACGGAATGTGGTAGTCATCGGTACCTTTTTGGAGGCTTCTATGTTTCCTTCTGTCACAGAAAACTGACCGGTGACTTCGTTGTACGTCATCACAAAGCCAAAACAGGAGACCTGTACATTAAAAAGTTAATATGATGGTTTGTTTTAATGATTGACATGTTCCCTCAAATCGTTACTTTTAATATTATCATGTCAGCCGCTGCGCAGGTGACTTATTTGCAGACGACTATAAGTGATTTTTAGTCCCTTTTATATTCTTTGTCCTATCCTGGTAGTAGTTCGCTCCGACGTTTATTTGTACACGAAATACAGCCACTTTTTTTCTATTCCGTCTAAAAACTTCGACATCTCTAACGCCTGGAAAGGTCGATTATCGTTCAGATTTTAGACGACATAGGTGATTGGTCCCTACCGTCTATAGACACTTAAACCCCATTTCCACTAGGACGGCACTCTCACCACGATGCCTCTGCGACCTCAAATTTGACAGATCGCTCAATGAATTATGTAGAAAAGAAACGAATCTTTTTACACGTTTGTGTTGTGTTGTCTCCTCAGTCGCACTGTCACGTTTTGTATGATATACTCTGAGTGAAAGCTAAGGATACAGATATCCTGTTTAGGTCAGAGTGAGAGCGTAGAGAGATCGTCGTCTAGTGGAGAGGGGGGTCTTATGAAGGCTCCCGGCAGTCACAAAAGAAAAAAAATACCGATCGCTGTCTTGAAACAGGTGTTGGAACGCCTGTTCGAACGATTGCTCCAGAATTATTCGCTCACGTCAGCAGCCAAACGATTGGAGTGTACAGTTCTGAGACGAACTTCAGATTCGAGCATAAACTTTCGCGGTGGTTTAATGTTTTTAATATTTTTTTTTTTTTGGTATGTGACTGCAATGCATGTTGCGACCGCGAACTTAAAACCACCTCGAAAAGTCTCTTTTCCTGCTATTGCAAAACTGAATGCCCGCATTTGTAGTACTACCCGGATGGTACCTAGGCTATGGCAGATCTACGCCGGAATTAACTGGCACCACCGCTGCGGGTTATTTGGTTACGATTGGCCAATAATAGACATCTTTCCTGTTACGTTACAGCAGCTATGTTGGATTTCCAGGGGCATACTTATGTCTACAATATATGCTGCATAGGAGAATACCCAACAGCAGCCTCGTTTTGGTACATGATCCCAGATAACCCCAGGAAATCCAACATGGCCACCTTGACTGGAAATGTGTATTGCCAGTCGCTACAAAACAGCAGGTTTACCATTTTGTTCCTGGTGTCTCCGCTGCCACCATTTAAGTGACTATTATACGTGTGAACACGGGTTCCCGGCAAGTGACAATTCCATCTGTGAGAGACAAGCAAAAATATATTCAAAATGAGTCGTACCAGTGAATAGTATGATCAAAGATCAACTCATAAGTCTCTTAACATACTTATGAACCTCAGACAAGATAGCTGATAAGCAGCTGGGTTCATGATTGGTTGAAATGTAGTCATTTGTTGTGCTGTTTGTTCCTAAAATAACATCTACTTTTAAAATTTGCCAAACTATCAGAAACACATACAACATAATATCATGTTACCTTTTGTTTCCAAAAATTATCAAGACCGCAGCGTCCTTCTTGATGTTTTCGTTAATGTCTTGGGGTAGATCGAAGATGATCTGTGGGGAAGACGGAGTATTAACTACTTGAAGTAGGTTAACATCTTAAGGTAGTATTGGAGCCTTTCTTTAAGCTTAGTACAAACTGTAAACGCATTTTTGACTGTCTACTAGTAACTACAGTCACTATTAATACATGCTAGAAACTGAACAAGAGTATCAATTGGCTTAAGTCCCTATTGAATCACTAGTGTTCGAATCCATAAAATTCGTGTTTACCCCCTCCAATTATGCCAAAAAGTAGTTACTCGAGCAACTGTATATGGTTTTGGAAACGGTCGGACAATTCAACTACGACTAATTAGTTTTCGTCAGTGACATTGAAGAGATCGTGTTGGAAAGAGTTTATCCTATTTATGAATCAATGTGCAAAAATGTGTGGAAGACAATTTTTATAGGTCCAAAAGCTACAAAGGTAAGACAAGCAAAGACTATGTTGATGGCCAACTATACTTGATTAATGAAGTCATAAAACCTTGTATTTGCTTCCATTGATCAGCTCTCGCCATGTGGGGTGAGTTGCTCCAGTTTTGCCACCCTTTATAACCAAGGAATCAGACTGGCATCCGGCTGGTCCGCCCTCCAGATGGAAGTCATTCGCAGGTACCGGCCCCTGTGGTAGATAAACGAGTAACCTTGATTAAATCATCATAAGTACATGTCATTAACTATTTTAACGAAGCTACTAAAGTCCCTTTCCAACTAGACGGCGATCGCGCTGCGCTCTCACTTCGACCTACATAGGATATGAGTAACCTTCTTTTTCACATTGGGTATATCAGACAAAACGTAAACGTGTAACTGAGAAGACAACAAAACGCGCAAAGTGTAAAATGATCCGTTTCTTTTGTATGGAATTCGTTCAGCTATATTTGAGATCGTAGAGAGAGAGCGAATTTCGAAAGAGCGCCGTCCTAGTGGAAAGGGGTATAAGTTTCAAAAATAAATTGACATTTTTTTTACAACGCAAACCACGTTGTAGGTGGAACTCTCGCCTACAGTTGAATTGGCGATATTTTAATAAAAACCCAAAGACACATTCCTTAACTTAAGGAAGTCTACCAATAGTGGGGATGTAGCGATGATGCCCGATACAGAATGTTTCACTGGAATTGAAAAAAATGTACTTTTGAGTTTGTCTCGTGACATTCGGATGCTGCATAAGATTGAATCAACATATCTCAAACTTGAAAGAAGCTTGAACCAGTGAGAGACCAGATGTTATTGAGCACAGACATCCGAGTTCAACAACCTTAGAAGTTCCTCAAGACATACGTGTGGAATCACCTTGGCATGCGGTCATTTAGGAAGAGGTGAAAATCTTAGACAGAGAGTCTGACTTTCTTGCCATAGAAATTAAAGAAGCCATCTATATCAAAGCCTTAAAACCCTTATTCAACAGAGACAGTGAGCACCATATACCTCCTGCAACGTGTGAGCCACTGCTCACCGAATCACGTGTGATATTTACATAACGTGGCCTCACAGAAGCACTGGATTGTACATTCTTTTTATAAAGCTGTTCATTTGAAAATTTGGCTGAGTCAAATTTTCGTGTTCGAAAGTACCTTTCCAGAATGTCTTCTAACAAGACAGATGAACTTTCAAGTTAAGAAATCCATACCTCTTCCATATAGACAGTTGTTGCCCTTTCTAGTGCAAGGCGCTTCCTGTCCATTGCTTCTTGGAATTTCCCAGCGGCCGTGAATTCACAATACCTAAAAATACACATACGTGAAAAAATAAGATGGCATGTAAAGCAACATACATTGTATAGCTTAATTTAAATTATCATAGTGCTAAGTAATCAATTAATGTATTTTGTCAAATTGCTGCCTCGAAACTAAAACATTTCGTATTCGATTTCTGTTTAAATATCTGTTAGTGAGAAACGAATACATATTTTTCATACTTACTCCTGTAAACTTACTTATCATTTCTTTCAATTTCAAGTCAATTTATCTACATGGTGTTTAGAAATTACCGTTTCTCCTTTACAGTTTTCAGGACTCCTTTGGTGTCGTTCACAAGCTTGGAAATCTCGTAATACTTCTTCCCAGTACCGTTCTCAGTCTTCAGGCTGTGGAATCAAATTTGAAAAAAAATTGTAACGAAAAATAGAAAGGCAAAAAAAACAAAAAATTATTTCCTCTAATTATAATCAACAGTAGTTAACAATAGCATGTAGGGATTGAACACAGACTCTTTTTGCAAATCCCTTGCTTTGTTTCCATCGAATTTTTCATGACCGTCTGCCACCTTTCTCACGGCAAACCTGACAGGTTCACGTTGAACTTCATTTTTAAGTGTCGATGCTTTCAGATGCGGTCCCAAATGTAAAAAAATAATTATTCTTTTATATTCACGGTACGGTCACAAAGCTAAAATGGTGTTAGATATACACAGAAGTTTGCTTTTTTGTTTATTTCGATCTCCATTAGACTTTACAATATACTCGCAAAATCTATTCTTCCAGGAGTCCATTTAAGATTACAAAACAGCAGTTGCCAATGGACTGTAATGACAATATAGCACTTTTTAATCTAAAAAGAAAACAAAACTATTCATAGAGTACGTGCAAATAAAATGGAACTAACTCCTCGCTAAAGCAGCCTTTTGCAACATCCTTGATGTCAAACGGAAACATGAGTTTGAAGTTCAAGTTCAGCAGCTCCGTAATGGTGCCCATGAACATCTCGACAGGTTTTGGGTATGTAGGGATGGTCTTCAGCCATTGGCTAAAGGTGTCTTTGAAGCCGGTCGTGTAGAAATCCGCTACGACGGCCGCGACTTCCTGGTGGCCTCCTTCTGCGGTCACGCGGGTGCTGGACGTCTTGGAAGATTGGCTGTAAAATGATTATTAGGACATGGTTGACCATAGCCTGCTCACAAGAGGACATATGAAAACCGATCGTTAAAAAGCAACGCGATGCAAAGCCGCCAGGTGGCCAATAACGTACTGTCCTTTTTACCGACGACTTTCTTCATACCAAATAGCCTACGGACCTATCTGGAGCTTTACAGTCTACAGACATGCACCGAACCAACACAAACCACATCGAACACATTGACTTCCAGGGAAAGGTAACTAAGGAATGTAAAGATACAGCATTTTAGTTGAAAATATTAAGTGAGCATATTTGTTCCTTCTTTGAGCATCAATAAACTAAGCAGAAAGCTGTGTCCCAAATTACACCAAACAAGTGACGAAGTGGATTTCTTACGCGCTTTCACTGGATCCCTTCATTCCGAAGGAAGCGCCGGCCGAGAACATCCCACTATAAGAGGCCTGTGCCTCTACGGAAAACTCCGTGAGACTTTGGGTCTTGGAGGCTTCCTGGGTCTTGAACACCCTGAAGGATCCGCCGAACTTTGCTGACTTGATGTAATGTGTTCCATAGCGGATGATGAATTTCTCTGCAGTAAATAAATTTAGTTCAGTTCGGTTCGTACACAGAGTCGCGCCCTGTGTGTGTCTCTCTCTATATATATCGTCATAGTGATTTTAATATATAATTGATAGATAAAATGCAAGTGACAAGAACTTACGCAGTTTTTGTTTTCCTGTTTTAAAAGACTCAGGTAGGTCCAGAAAGTCTCTCAAGAAATCTAGGCTTAGGGTATCCGGCCGAACATCATCGAGGAAGATTTCATACCTATAAAAAAGGAAAGTATGACATAGTTACAATTCAGAAATACCAGCTAAAAGCAGCTCAGTAAAGATTAACTGGCGGCTATAACTGAACGTCATAACTCCAGTCCTATATTAGAAATGTCGTTTCTCCTACCTCAATCGTGGATCCTTTTTCTTTAACAAGTGAATTCTTTGTTTCATCACGCACACACATATATACACTCACACAAATACAAACACAAACACGCACACTTGGCAAGTAAAAAAAGAGGTGCTCTGGGAGGACCCCAACTTGATAACGTTCAAGAACCCATCACACTTCTACAAACAAGTAAAAGTAATGTGAGTGGATAGAACCTTACCGCCCGCTCTTATACAGATCGTTTATTTATATTAACATGGTACTTTATGCTTTGTTACGGGCAATTCACCAATTGTACATAAACAACAAACCTGACTACATTACACTCTATAAGGGACATGATCATTTGCCTCTGGGAGGACGACTTCGAACCATATGCTGCATCTATAGCACCCTGCAAAGCCATGGTTACATGTTCAAATGCTGAATACAAATAGAATTCAAGGTGAAGCGTACGATTTATATAAGCACAGATACTATAGTAACATTACATCACGTAAAACTGTTACGACGTCGGTTTGTAAGCTATGTAAGCAATGGTAAATTATTCTATACCTAAAAACATGCAAAACTCAACTACAAGTAAAATAAGTATCAAACGGAACCTGAAATCCCCATCCAGAGAAAGACATCCCAGCTTTCATCTGAAGGGAGCGACGGTAGGCTGATTTTGACTCGAAGACGAATGAGGAAACTTTCGTGTCGTAGATGCCCTGAACGTTCATGGTATCTGGAACATCCCCGCCCTGATACCTGTGACGAGGTAAACAGATATCCCTGAAGAACATCCCAACTAAACTCGTATCACTGTGCACGTACTGTTCTCGACACCAAATGAATATGTGCTACACCATTTAAGTTCAAACGTTGACTAAACCTGTGTACCAAACTGTGGGACTATGTATAACTACTTATGGTTTTAAGTTTGCGGTAGTGCCATGCACTGCAGTCTCTTATTGGCATGGAAAAATGTTCGCGGTTGTTTTATGTTCGCGGTGGCACCATGCACTGTAGTCTCTTACTGCCATTGAAAATGTTCGCGGTGATTATAAGTTTGCGGTGAAGCGGCCACCGCAAAAACCGCGAACATTAAACCACCGCGAAAATGTCTGCATTTACAGAAATTTATTTTCCATAAACGAACTTATTTGACCTCTTCTAATGAAAATATTGAAGAAACTATACAAGAGAACTCACTTTCTTTTATTCTTACAGAATCGCTGCACGAGATTCTTTTTTCTGGACGCGCTGCTGTAGTCCCCGCGACCATCGAAGCCGACACCGATGTAGGTGCACCCCTCCATCATGGCCTGTGAGGCAAAACGGTCAAAAAATTGTTTTTTTTTTTAAGTCATGAAATACCTTGAATGTAAGTTCATCTGTGGCGGTATTCAACACTATGTTACAAGACTATATAACCTTACACAAATAAAATCGTTTACCAACAAGCCTCGATAAGTTCTCTGATCCTTCTCAGGTTAAAATAACTCTAAGCTTAAGTCACACGTCCGGAACGGAGGTGTGACGTCAGCAAAGGGTAAAACGTGCTTGGCAGTCGGGGAGTGAATGAGGCCTTTTACATCAGAGCCCACCAACCTTCCCTCATCCGAGACGGGGGCCAATACCGACAGCCAAACACCTTTGACCGTTTGATGACGTCACACTTCCCGTCCGGATGTTTGACTTTGGCTTTGGGTCATTTTAACTTGAGAAGGATCAGAAGCTTGTTGGTAAGCGCTTTATTTTGTGTACGGATAATAGTCATGACACGTCGTCATCAAGCGCATAAATTATTAAAACAAAGTCACAGAATTGACATTAGCTGCTAGTTTGCGCACCAAAATAATTGGGTTTAACAGAAATCTACATTCATTCACTGCCTGTCTTAAACCCATTGTCATTGTTTCGTAGTTGTAGTAGTAGCAGTAATTATTATGATACGACTACAGTTCAACTTGCCCGAGCAACCACCTGCCGTCAGAGGACACATTGAAACAGTCCCGTCCATTTTTACATAGTTAAGACCCCATTTTTGCTTAGTCCCTTGAGCGCTTGCTCAGGACAAGTTTGACTGCAGTAGTAGTAAAATTACATTGGTAGAATCGGTAAAAATCCGCCAAATGGTGAAAGTTTTTGGCGACGCCTCAGGAGTGGAGCCGTTGGTATAGTGCTGCGACTGAGTTGCCAGGAATTGTAAAAATTCCACGCATGCATTCCATAAGAAATTCGTCTTTGGCAACATTTTGCGGAACCGGCCTTTATTTACTCTGATACATATGAATATACATAATAAAACAAACAAACAATATGACCAAACTACTCACATAGCAGCGCGGTATGACAGACTTGACGTTATAGCAAGGGTCTCCGGGTCCGTATCCTTTTCCAAAGCAGCCGTTCATCAGAGCAGCGCCCATTCCGATGGGGAAGGCAAACGCAGGAGGCTGAGAACTGCTGTCAGCTTCTGGTTTCTTTCTATTAGTGCACACAATGATTTCTTTGTCACAAAAAGATACATTTCTATTTATCTATATCACAGTTTCAATCAAGTCTGAATTTGGAAATGAAAATATTCCTGTTTTCTTTTCTACAAGTCCTACTTACCCCTACTCCGCATGGAGGCGGGTGAGGGGCAGAAAATTCAAGCAAGTCTCGACCTAGTTCTCGCAACTCTCGCGAGAACTGGGTCACTCCGTGATCAAGGTGGAGTAAGGGCCATCGAAAATTTAATGAAAACCCTATTACCTGTTTTCATGTGCGGTAAAAAAACTCACGGACAAAGGTCTAAAACAGGGACATTGACAAAGAAAAAGGGAGAAATTGTATGATTAACACTATGCCAACCTCCTAGAAACCTAAATGAAGGACAAAAAGAGTAGTCAAATGGAAGAGTAAATGACATGCGCTGTTTTGCAAATCATTTCTTTAAAATACAAACAACTTACTTGCCGCCCTGTTCAACGTCCACCTTCATGTGCATTCCCGGTGGAGCAAACATGTCGTCCTGTATCATGCCCTTGTCCTCAGAGAGACTTATTTCAGCCTGAAAACAGGAAAGTTTGTACTTTCTTGTTTGAACAAAGACTCACCAATTAAGTACGGACGAACACGTATGTAGAGATACAGGTTTGAAAAACACACGCATATAGTACATAGAAACACACAATCAGGCATACACACTCGCTTGCTAAATTTCTACCAGAGGCGACCAATGAGTATTCAGACGTTTTAACGAATTTCAAGAATAAGAAGGAATCTCTTTTATTGCCTTTCTAATCTTACGTTTTACTCGAATCAGTATTGCCAAATGGCTCAGTGATTAACCTAGACGACTTGAGATTAGTTAGGGCGGGAAACGGCAAAGAAATGGTAGAAATGAGCTTTGCCTTCAAATACTGTAAACACAGTGAATGAACAACCGTTTAACCCAGCATGGTTTCAGAAGGCAATAGATAAATGACCATAACATAGATCCAATATTGGTTCCTGTACGGTCCCTCAGAAAATAATTGTCTAGTAGAAAGCGGGGGGGGGGGTGTGTGCCTACCTTGATTTCCTTTGCAAATCCTGGTCCAACTGGAGCAGGTGCAGGTCCTTTGGCAGGTGCAGGTCCTTTGGCAGGTGCAGGTCCTTTGGCAGGTGCAGCCCCTTGGGCAGGTGGAGCTCCACCCACTCCTTTCTTTACAGCTGTAAGACAAAAATAAACACTAAGGAAAGAAATAAAGGAAAGCATGTAATTAATTAATATGCCATATACAATGCATGTTTTACAATTCGGTACAAAAACCTTCTAATACAGACCTAATGCGTATAGTTATTTTGGATATCAGCCTTATAGATGCAACCAAAACATTATGTGCTTTGTAATACATTTCATTTTTGTAAGGTCAGGAAAAGAAGGATTACTAGGGATAAGCCAATTGAAAAAAGAGAGAATTGCTGTTATTGTTATTAGATGGGCCGACTACTAGGTAAACTTAATACGACAGTAATTACACCAGGTGCGGCCAAGGGACAGTAGGTTGCCCTACTCACACCGTACCATTGCATGTGTGGTGGGTTCTTTAACGTGCTCGAGGTATGACTCTCCCCGGACAAAGGACCTCCAATTTACTTCCTACCCGAGGGACGGCCCTAGCCGAAGCTAAGTACTCGTATTAATGATCAACAGGCAATAGACATAAGCCCACTGTTCTGAACTTAAACTACAATGTGTTGATCTAAAAAGTCAAGCACACATGTTTTGTTCCCCTAACTTGGAGACAAATGAAAATTAACTCACATGATCCTAGTATGCCGTCTACTACTGACTGCATGGCACTTTTCTCTATTGCTCCCGCCACCTCAGCCTCTTTTTCCACACTTTTCGCCATGATGTCTGGAGCCATGTTTTTCATAGAACCCAGTTTCTTTATGGTATCCGTCAGTTTGGCAACATCGAACTTGTTCCCACTTGCTGTACCAAATAGATAAAACATAGCATCTGAAGAAATCACTTCCTCAATGTAAAGTTATGTAGTACCAGTTAGACTTGCCACCTCCACACCCCTCAATGCGTTCTGAAAGTTAGAAATGTGTAAAACATGTTGCAAATTTTACAATGTTAGTAGATTCTGAAGGCAAGCCAAGTTGGACTGCCTAAGAAATATAGTTGATAGAAATATCGCTGCAGTGAAATAAGTGTAATATATCTTTATCAAACTTAACATACAGTCTTTATATTATAAACCTTATACGATCTATATCTATATCTTTCCGTCTATGCCTTTCTCTTTCTGTGTCTTATTTTCAATATAACTTTGAACATTTTGGTGATAATAATGTTTTTAGAAATATGTACACAAAAGCTTCCCAGCAAGCCCAGCAATAGCCGGTAAGAAGCGTTTATCCATGACGTAAGCGTCATCAGGTTCTGCCGCCTGGAGCGCCTGTTGGATGTACGGCGAAACGTCATCAGGTTGTGCTGCCCGGAGCGCCTGTTGGATGTACGGCGAAGTGTCTTCTGCTGCAGCAGCTTGCACGGCCTCATTCAGGTCATTAGGCAGCAAAACTGCAGCAGAAACGTGTAGGAACAAACATTGTACATACAGTAACGAGTCTAGTTACAAGAACCGACATAAAAGCAGCTTGCACAATTTAAGGAATGTCGTTTCGCGTTACGTTTGAACAAATGTTTAGTTAACACCGTTAAAATTAAATCAAAATACAAAAGACTAATGTATGACATTCAATCTAAATCTTTTTATCATGCACAGGCAAGCACGGATCATTAATAGTGAGGACTAAGAACGTCATAACTGTCTGTAAGATCCGATAAGAGTCAGGCAGACCCTAGTCAAAGTCTAAACATCCTCCTACGCAAAGACTTCAAATGGCAAAAACGCCTGTTTGGATATACCCTGCCTTCTCAACCGTCTCTCTTAGTTCTTGTGGACGCCCTCCCCCCAAACAAGTGGACAGCAAATCAGATAATAGGCTTTTCAGTTTTCAAAAAGGGTCTTGAATATATAATGGTAAGCTCATTTATATTTGTACGCAGGACGGTCAGGAACTAAGGGTAACGGTTGCGAATGCAGGGTCCATCCAGACTGGCGGTTTCGCCGTTGGATGTCCCTGCGTAGGAGGATGAGTCAAAACAGTGGACAATCATGTTTCTTGTGGAAACTTACGGTCTTCATTTCTGACTTCCTTATCAACTAGGGACTCCTCTTTCGCACCGTTTGCCATCGTGTCAGACAGTATTTCTCGATCTTGCGCTTCGTCTGTCGCTGTGTACGTGGCAGAAAAAGATTTGAAGAATTGATAACATTTCAAATGATTGGATACTCCTGAATCAGTGACACTTTAAAAGGCGTAAACACGTATTTCCAAACATTTGATATCTCCTCAGTACATCTTGTTCGAACGTTCACGAAGTGACCTTATCTCGTGAGCAAGATGTATTAAGAAGACACAAAAAAAAAACTTAAAGTATATCTTTACGCCTTTGAAGTGTCACCGACGGAGGAATAACTCGTCATTTGTAATAATACGCAATTGTTAAAAATCTTCAATAGCAAAATTTTGGGATATATATATATAAGAGAGAATGAAATGGTCTCCATCAAACGCACAATGTATCCACCTTCTCGAGAAGGAATTTAATAAGTAAAATAATCATGGCAACAATGATGAGTATCTCAACAATTATGGTTGTCGTTCTGATGATGTCAGTGGTTAAAGTGTCGATGATAAAAACGATGGTCACAATTTAACACCCACCCACCCACAAGCTGCCAATATTTGCATATTACAGAAGAAAAATTATTGAATATTGCAGCAAATCAAAGTAATATTGGAAAACTTACATAGAATATCTCGCGTATGTCTTGAATTCGCAATGAGCTCCAGCTGTCCCTTGTCCTTATCGTATCCGTAAAGTGGGGCGTTTTCGTCTGCTGCTGCAAGGAAGGCTTCCTGAAGGTCTTCGGACGGCAGGGCTGGTGAGATATTGACAAACAGTTTCTGGTCAAATCACCTAACCTGGAATCCATCCAGTCTCCTTGTGGCACGGCCTACCGTAGTTAGTTTAGGCTCTCTACGGGAACAGTGAAGCTCTCAGCCGCCGGGGTAATTGTTTACTACCGGTAGGATTTCCATGCGGTTTTACTTTGCACAGTGTGACTTATTTGCCGGTTAATTATCCCCCTGGGCTAAAGTCCTACCGCGTAAAAATCCTACCGGGTGTGGCCCATTACCCCGGCGGCTGACAACTGCACTGGCCCCGTACAAAGCGTGCACTAACTACGGTAAACCGAGCCACAGGAGACTAGTTTCCAGGGTGCAAATCGCCTGAACCTGGTAGTGGACTATACAACTGATCTGTATCGATATTCAATATGATATTTTCTATACCACGGATACTAAAGCAATGGTGTATCGTTTCTTTTTATGTCTTTATCCTATTTAGACGGACTGGGAGAGGGGGGGTTCTTTTTAGTCCCGCGCCTATATTCATGTCGCATAACGTGATAACGGTTTGTGCTAGAGCCAACAAAGTTTTTCAAATGTAAGTTGGGAACAATTTCACGAAGTTCGGACGATTTACGTTTTCTTGGTGTTGCCATGGCAACTGCTTGTTGGCAGGCATTTTTACGAAAATCGCTAATTTCAGTTCTAACGATGTAGTTTTTCACGTTTATTTGCTATACCTAGTAGATTCTTATATAAATAAATTTTCATGTTTTATGTAGAATATGATTTATTAAAAAAGATATGATATTTATATGCATGACGTTATTCTATGTGATCATTTTACGTCATTTTTGTTGGTATTTGCAAGTCGTAACAAACATTATTATTCTGTTATCTGCACTTGCTGTTACATGTTTGTAGCATACATTTGTAATTAAAAGGTTTCTGGTAATGATTTTTTTTCGTTCCAGCCAATATAGTCCAATTAACGACGTCATATTAAATACGTCATATAACGTCAAAATAGCATAAAACTTCTAAGAATATACATGTACATATTATGTCTACATCATTATCTAAAAAGTAAGCGGCCGTATATTAAGTTTAAGAGTAAGAAGAGTTAGAAGGGGCGGGTCCCAGATTGACCAATTGTCTGAAAAGGGTTAAAGTGTCTCTTTGTATCTTTGACTTTAACTTTTGTGTCACAAAACTCAACCTTTTCTCAATACATTCAGGATCATTAAATGAATGTTTGAAAAATGTTTCTTAGAAATTATGACACTTCCTTAGGTTTTAAATAACATCAGAAGAGTGTAATTTACGTCACACCCTTACCTATTAACTCCTCAATGACACGGTGTCCACTTTCTGACGGAGCGTCCTTCCTGGAGCCGGTCCCCATCAGATACATGGAGATGGCCAGAACCACCAGCAGGGGGAGTACTAGCCTCTTCCCTCTCTTTCTCATCTTGAGAAAATCGGATAACGTAAGGTCAACAAAAAATGTATCACTTAAAAGCTAATCTGCGTTGGTAGAAGTCATTCTTGAAATAGTTGAACTGTAATTTCCAACACAAAAAACTCACCCAAATTTTCGACTGCAAAGCATTAGCATTTGTCAAAGAATGAACAATTCACTGCTGTCGTGACGTCACGTTATGCAGGTAGAACACGTGAGCAGTGGATCATAGGTTGCAGGGGAAGACTGATGTTGTGTAGTCGAAACTTTGGGTGTCTTATTTTCTGTCTTAGAAATTACAGTGCAACTTTTTTCAAGAATAGAATTATATAGCTACAGTTTGATTGACTTAAATCACTCTGTGAATGGGACAACCTGGTTTCCTTCAATTCGTAACATTTGATTTGATTTATAAACTCAACAGAATGAGTTGATCAATGGGGTTTTACGAACTAACTGAAACCTGCTTAAATATGTTTACCCATCACATCGATCAACATAGCGACGACATTTAATGACGTTGATCGTGCTAGAGGTCAAAGTGACAGAAAAAGAAACATATATGTACACATGGAATAGGCAAAACTACATCTGAACATATTTATCAGGTAAGTTTCAAATCAAATTCGAAATAAGCCACATCCGTATCATAGCCATATGTCAAAAGAGACGAAGATACTTTAAGCGAGATCGCAAGGCGTAATCGGCAGTGCCTTGGGCCCAAACCAAAGAGGTCCCGAGCTTAAAACTTGCCATGCCTCTGACCTTGTGTCACGGGAGAGGCGCTTTAAATGACTTACATCAGTCGGACGAAAAATGAGTAGCTACCTTCGGCTAAGGCCGTCCCTCGGATGGGACCTTAAAAGAGGGTGCCGTGTTCGGGGAAAGCTACACCCCGGGCACGTAAAACAACTAGGCTAAATGAGACATCTGACTACTTGGTGCGTTAGTCCTCAATTTCAATGAGCGCTAGTTGGGTAGCCCTGGCTGTATTTCTCATGATTATACAGCCGAATAAATCAAATCAAATCAAATCAATTGAGATGGTGTCAATCATGATGTTTCTAACCTAGAAAGAATAGATGCTGCTACAGTTACAATGTAACCCGTAACCTTGGATTGACCTTTGGGTGACACCTTGAAATGACCTTCATGTCTAGGTGGTGAGCATTATGCGCAAACAGGTGACTTTTAAAATCCTGAAATTTTACCACGGTTTGCATGTGTAAACGTTTTTTCGTGTTATTGGAATGTACTAAAGACAGTCAAGACTGTAAGAAGCCATACTGTCAGAGAAAACCATTAAAGTGAGGAAAACTTCCAACAATGCGTACTTTTTTTCAACTCTACACAAATTAATGCACTAACACAGTATTCAGTAAAATTATGAACAGTAATCTAGTGCATAAAGCACGTATTTGAAACGATAATTTCTAGTACATGTACCATGATGATAAAACCAAGAGATTGAAATATAGAGTACTAGTTAGATTGATATTTTACTGAATACTTAATGTTTTATTTCTTACTTGTCGATAACATCAATAATAGGACATATAAATGACCAATAAACTGACTTGTCCTTCCCACGAGGTGGTATTATCGGGTCGTATGGAGGGATTGAAAAATATGCAAAAAAGGCATATCCAGGAATATGCTAATAAGCATGCACAAGAAAATGTTTTGTGAAACTTATTCTCATACCACATGCAAGTGTTTTCGAGAAAATCCTTTTTTTTCTCGTGTAATTTTGTGATACAGAATTTAAGGGGGTTTTAAGAGACATGTACCACACGTACCCTGGAGAGGAGATATGCGCCACCAGGGGACTAAAATGCCTATTGATACAGCGCAACATGTTGTGCTGCCCCTACGGCTGATTAATCAGCCTACGGCTGATTAAAAGGCTATTGGACGAATGAATAGATGTACCACACGTCTGTTCGTTCATTCGAACAGCGGAAAAATGCAGAAAGTCCAAAATGTATGTTGTGATATTCTGGTAACAAAACAAAACTATCATTCTTTATATTAAATGGATATTTAACCCTATCTAGACCAGGGAGGGGGGCTAAAAGTGCCTGCGCCAACTTAATATAACTGGCGAACGACGCGTGCTAGAACTGCGAAACTTGGTGACTTTTCCTAAAATATTGTTGGCAAAGATTCTGTGAAACAAAATTTAGTTTGTAATTTTTCGTGTTGCCATGGCAACGGGTTTCTGACAGGCATATTTCCCCAAATTTACTAATTTCAGTTTCAATTATGGGATTTCACGGTTTTATTGCTACGTCAAACTTGTTTATTTATGTCATGAACATACTGTGTAATTTTAAGTCACATTTCAAATCAAATATTCATAATTTATGCTACTTTGATGACGTCATGGGTCAAAATCCAAGATGGCGGACAATGTCATTTTCAACGTTAAATACATATAATTTTTGCTCAAATACCGTCAAAATCTTTTATTTTCTTACAAAACGCAATCACTTGATCCATTTCTATTGGGTTTTGGGTTTACATGTGGAAAAAGTCGTATTTTAGAAAATTCAAGCTTGTCGATCCAAGATGGAGGACACATTACGTCATTTTCTGACGTCATATAGACGTCAGTGTCGTCGTCATTGGCAACAAAAGACTTAGCAGACTTAGACAATAATAAGATAAGCTTTATAGTCATCATTTTGTTCAATTCATTTAAGTATAGCGGACATTTCATATTGTGACTATTTTAGCCCAAAATATGACATTATGACGTCATCATTACGCCATATTACGTCATAACGATACCAAAAATACAGAAAATATTAAACTTCACTAGTACATCATCCCCTCCAAATTTTGTGATCGTAACCCAAGCCGTTTTGAAATTACGAAGGGAGGGTCAGAAGAGCACCGCCCCCCCCCCCCCCTTGTCCCAGGAATCCAAAAAAAGCCTGGTCTAGATAGGGTTAAAAGGAAAAAAAAAGGAAAATGAAAAAATCTTCCCCCACGGACTCGAACCCGGGTCGGTATCGTTATATGAAATGGATGTTTTGATATAAAAAAAATTACAGTTTAAAAAAAAGTCTCCACTGTGGAACCGGTAGGTTTACAATGGCAATGCCGTTGGACTAACCACTAAGCTAAATGCAGACGGACTGCTGATCTTTTAACAGGTATAGAAATGAGCTTTATTAAGTATATGTGTAAAGACATCTTGAACATGTCCTTTTATTTCAAGGTTCTAAGAATTCAGGATTCCAATGTCCACTCTCCTGAAGATAATGTATGTTGTGGCTGCAAGCCGCAAAATGAAAAAAAGACGCCAAAGTTTTCACAAAAAGCCAGACCTAGCGTGGTTAGAAAAAAAGAGCCAGAAATTAACTGTGTATTCTTAGGTGCAAGTGAGGAAAAAGTCCAGTTTAGGATTGGTGTAATAAAGAAGCTTGAGGTCATAATATTCAGTAAAACTTGGTCTATTTTATCATGCACAGTTAGTATTTTTCTATTAGATGGCTTTGAATGTTTTGAAAAATCTGTTCATTGTTTGTATCAACCCTATTGGTGTAATTTCACAAAGCAAGTCGCTCACTAAGATGTGGTTTTGCTGCACCAAAATGTGGTCGAACCAGTTCACCAATGATTAATCACCCTGCCAGCGAAAACTGTTGATACAAAGCAACCTGATAATTCTGCCTCAACACTGCCCCCGTTTCTGTCAATCAAAAAACATTCAGCTCCATTCCGCTGTTATCAAGAACTAGCAAGACAAGTCAGCCCGAGAATACCAACAGCTTTTGACCTTTGACCCTCAGCTTTGTCTTCTGAAGTTGTTTGGAATCAGTCTGTCACAACGTTGTAGGGTACTATAGAACAGTACGTATCACAAGGTGACTCAAAACAACATTTTGTACTATTTCACAGATGTCAGTTTTAAACGACGTCCAGTTTAAAAGACACAGTCGCATGACTGCAAACTGGTATGTTGCGCCCAAGATTAAACTTACAAACAATTCAGATACAGGGAAAATTGACATTCACAGTCTCGTAAAACACACATGCAAAATTTTCCTTCATATGGCAAAGTCATAATATCAATTATGATGGTAAACGTGTGGCATTCATGTCAGTTTTTTTTAATCAAAACATATGCATGTTGCTTCTGCGCACAAAGCAAGTGGATAAAGTGTCGAATTCATCATATAAAGGATAAATAAAGCCGCTGATAAACAAGACCCTATACAAACTCACTGATGAAGAAAAGGCAACGAAAATACCAACAGCTTTTGACCTTTGACCCCCAGCTTTGTCTTCTGAAGTTGTTTTGAGTCAGCTCCGAAAACGTTGCAAATTGTAGGGGGTACTAGAGATAACGTTAACTTCTAACACCAGGTGATGTTAAAGCTGTACTACGTAAGATTTGAACGAAATAATTTTTAGAAAAACATATGCATGTTCCTTCTTCTCACAAAGCAAGTGGATAAAGGGTCGGTTAATCAACTATATCAAATAAGGTTAGACAAAGCCGCTGATACACAAGACCCTATACAAACTCGCTGATGCAGAAAAAGGGATCAAAAGGGCAAAGAAAAATGGCCATGAAACATTTTGCAGGACTAGCGCTAAGGGCCATCATCCATCACGTATGGCGTAATGGGAACATCTGACTAAAATCGGATACACAAACGTCGGTATTTTTCGTGCTGGAGACGAAGTAGCTTTGTTTCCATGCAGCAATTGCATTAATTGCATTACTAATCAAAACAAGGTACTATTAGACATACAGCAAATGAAAAGGATGTATCTCCAGTTCGGACAATAGAACAAATAAACAAGGTAACACAATGTAGCAAAAGAAAGAAAATTGAAGTAATGTACTGTTTACAGTTTTTTAAAACTTTATTGCATATTTCCTTAGTTAATAAGTTTTTTTTCCTAACTCCGTATGTGTGTTAATTTTTTGTAAAAAAAAAAAAAAAACGGGTCTTAGTGGCGCCATGGCAAGTGTACAGATGTTGAAATACTGGCAGCACCAAATCCGTAGGTGTTCTTTGCACCTTTCAGACAAATTAGCCGTGAGGCTCGGTGGGCGTCACTCCGCCGTCATGGGGGCAGGGGTATGGCGAGTATCGAACTCATGACCTACTGATTCTGATTCCAACGCTCTAGCCGTTGCGCCACACAGAAACCCATTGTGAACAAATTGTAAATGATTATATTACATGCATCTTGAGCTAAGGGTGTAACTTAAACAATAAGCCGTTTTGCCACACCGTAAAAGAGAAAAAATTCCAGCTATCATTAATCAGTCTGCAAGTGAGAACTTGAAACACTAAACATCCTACAAAGTTCTCACTGACATCATTTTCGTCAACTAAAATTTTCCCGCTTCATTTTGCAGCCTTGATATATACAGGGACTGTCAAAACAAGTCTATCCTCTCTGTCGGAAAATGGCAGCCACTTATTTCCCATTCCCTTAGCTTTTGTTCAATTTTCGGTTGCCTTTTGTTGATTAATGCCGAAAATGTCTTGACAAACATCATATACCTCAACTACACAACTTTTACCTATAGCCACTGATCGACTACACAAAGAACACCAGCAACGATGTACGGAGAAATATGGACCAAAGCAATTTAGGTGGGCGCAGCTAAGACAAAAATATGGGTACTACACTTTACACGACCTTCCTCACTTTACCTAGGTGTAAAAATGGGTACCTGACTTTGGTCGAGGAGACTACCTTTTCTTTCCGTCTTTACTGTGTATGTGGCACTGTTAATATAAGTTACAACACTTCAATGCAGTGCCTAATTGTCCTCGTCTGTCCACAAGCTAATATGAAATAAAAATAAAAATAAAATATGAAGGGAGCTCCATTACTCGGGGTTCGATCCCCGCCGTGCCCCCGACGTTGTGTCCTTGGGAAAGGAACTTTACACGACCTTTCTTAATTTACCCAGGTGTAAAAATGGGTATCTTACTTCGGTCAAACTTGAGTGCAGTACCTTATTGTCCTCGTCTGTCCAAATAGAAAAAAAAGGAAAAGAAAGGAGCTCCATTTCCCTTGACATTTCTTGAAAGCCCGCAGGCAAGGAACCGCTCTCAAGGGATTTCGGTGTGGAAGAAAAAAAAAAGAAAATATTCATTTGGTTTATCTCTGTAGACTTGGTAGCTCTCTGTCTGGACGTAAACGCTCTCATAAAAAATAACCTATGTTATCATTAGCATAGTCATCTTTTACTCCGTATGGCCGCAGTCCAATGCTAGAAATGGACTACCGCTCAGATATAAATGGTAGAGGACACACAAAACCGTAATTTAAGTAAACATTTCAAAATTATTAACGTGGCGAATTTAGGGCCTCATGTGTTACTGATATCTAGTAACCAATGGGTTTCGCGCTTGTAGTCAGGCTCTTGAAATCTTGCAACAAGTAGACTGGAGATCAAAATGGGGGAGGGGTTTAGGTCATCGGTACCTTTGGTGGCTTCTCAAGTTTCTGATGGCGAATTTAGGGCCTTCTCCGTTACTGAGTTCTAGTAATCGATGGCTTTCACGGTTTTGGTCAGGTATTCGGTACTTGAGATCTTAGCTTAGAGGACTTGAGATCACGAAGGGGGCGTTGTCGGAGTCACCTGTACCTTTGGTGGCTTCGCAAGTTTCTAAAAGCGGCTGTGGCAGCAGGTATAAAGTAAGGGCGGCGCAGTGACATTCTATCTTATTAAAACAAGAGACACATATGCAACCATTACAAAACTGCTCATTTCAACCCATGTTATATAATGACAGCGATAAGGTGTAAGCCAACCCACCTACACCTGGACACGTACACTTGCACAGGCCGACCCCAACCCAACTAAACGTGCAATGTGGCAAGCCTACCTGGATCTAGTCTCTACCAGACTCCGGATCGCTGGAAAAATCGCAGAAATGGAACAAATCAGAGGAGTAAGCCGGCCAAAGGAATATAACCGGCCAGGGAACAGCACGCGATCGTCGGCGAGCTGTTCCCTGGCCGGTTATATTCCTCTCTATTTGTTCCATTTCTACGATTTTCCAGCGATCCGGAGTTCTGGTAGAGACTAACCTGGATCAGTCCATTTGGAAGCAAAATGGTTGAGTACAATATACAATTTATCTTGTGAATTTACCATTTTCAAATCATTTCTCACCTCTGGTATCTGATGGTCTTTACAGATGAAGTTAGATCCTCGGTTCAGGTGGACTTACAACAAAGTGAAACATCGGGGGCCAGAAAAGGGGCGTTGTCGTGACCACTTGTGTCACTTAGCGGTTTTCCAATTGTCCTATGGTCGCTGTAGCAGGTGATAGATTTTCAGGTCCTGTATGAAATATTCACACTACTTCAGAGGACACAAGAGACGTCTCTGCCGCAGTAAAATACAGGTGGACTGTCCTTCAGAGGGATATATACACGCGCTTGGCACAGAAACAGCTTTCAATACACAATCACTATCAAAAACCGGATCCTGCTCCGCCCTCTGTGCTCATTCTGTCAGCTCTAAGACCTTGTGAGAAGGGATAGGGTGTAATTAAAAGTTTACGGGTGTCCGAATCCATTCAAACTACCTGAAAGTAAAACGCCTCAGGGTCGTGAGGCTAAAATCTCAGGACTAGTCCCGAAAATAGTTTTATCAGGCTGGTAGAAAATAGGATATAGGAGAAACAGGGGGGAACGGGGGCACAAGAATAGTCATGTTTGGGATTGTTTTATCACCGCAAAAGCGCCACCTGCATATAGCGGTGAGAAGTAGAACTCCAGTTAGAAGCTTTGTTACTGGTTGTGTAAAAAAATTCTGCTGATGATGAATAGTACTGTACAAATATAAGGCAGCAACTTTATCCTCAACACTGTAAATGGGAAAGTTACACATACTCAAGAAACAGAATTGAGAGAAGATATGTGGAAATATATCTTTTCCCAAATGCTGTCTTATCATTTACGTCTAGCGTCATCGGCAAAGATTGCAATATTGAATAGTTAGGCGGAATTTTTAGACATAATATGGAAGTGGTATCATGTTAACAAGTTTGAAGTTCTATAGGTTATAACTTCATTATTTAGTTAACATTGTCAGCTGAGAAGGAAAACAAGAACAAGCCAAAAGTAAGGTTTGATTATTTTCGTTAATCCACATCTACATTAGCTACACTTATAATTACATGTACAAGGAATTTTTCTGTTCCACTCTAGGGTCATTTGGACCAATTCTAACGTAAGAGTTGCGAAGAGATAAGATGAAGTCCATAAGATAAATTCGTATATCGTATATCGTATAATATCGTATGATTTGATTTGTGCCTGGTAATAGATCCCAACTTTTCAAGAAAAGCAACACACATCTATAATGAAATGTTAACAATGGCTATAACTCGGAATTTTAGAAAATCACATATTTTA
Source organism: Branchiostoma floridae (assembly GCF_000003815.2). NCBI lineage: Eukaryota > Metazoa > Chordata > Leptocardii > Amphioxiformes > Branchiostomatidae > Branchiostoma > Branchiostoma floridae. Next base: position 7,924,622 of record NC_049996.1, read on the forward strand.
ACCTCTCAAAGCTCTACTCCATTCCTTCGCCAAATGATTTTTACTATTACAACTGATTTATGCTATGTTGTCATGCAAACTAGGTCCTCATTTCAAAATAGATCCAATTTTGCGCCATTTAAACCACATTTTAACACCTATTTCATACTTATAAACGAGCACCATAGCACGTCCAAAATTAAACACATTGGCGAACAGGTTGCCGTGCCAAGGTCAACCAACAGGAGACCCAAAACCAAATTACACTGTCATAATGAATCGTCATTATTCAAGGTCATACCAATAATAAAGTAATGTACTTTATTTCTGCCACTAACCTTATAGCTCTACATGAAATCATATTGTTTGGGATCGATATGCAGTGCATTGTGCGAATTATAGGAATATCAACATGATGTAGGTGTACGTGTGCATGTATTTGAGTGTTCGTGTGTGCGTGTGTGTGTGTGTGTGTTAGCGTGTGTATGTGTGCGTGCGTGTTTATGTGTTTGTATTTGCGTATAAGTGTGCGTCTCTGTGTGTGTATATGCGGATTACAGCTAGCCTGGCTCTGTCGGCTGGTGATGGACTCCTTAGGACGGTAAAATGAGCGGGGTGTTGCTCCCTTAGGAGGGTGTGTATGTCCTCTCTCTGCTCGTCAAACCAGTCTCTGTTCCGTTTAGTGGTAGTGCCGAGTACTTGGCGTGAAGTGGTGTTGAGGGTGCTGGCCACTGCTTCCCAGGCATCAGTCAGGAGCTCTGTGTCAGCAGACAAGTCTTCTTCCAGTGCGTGGGTAAGCCGACTGGCCAGCGGCGTTTGTAGTTCTTCTCTTTTGCCGCTGTCTTCTAGGGCCCTGGTGTTAAGTTTTCCAGCATGTGCATTCTTGCGTGCGTGTTTCTTGATGTGCATTCCAAGTCTTGTGCGTACCATTCTATGGTCAGTCCATCCTTGCGCTCCTCTCATTACTCGTGTGATTTTAACGTCTTTCCGGTCAAGTTGTCGGACTAAGACATAGTCCAGCATGTGCTATCTTTTTGACCTTGGATGCATCCATGTGGTCTTGTGCATTGTGCGCAGTTGAAAAAGTATGTTTGTGATCGCAAGGGCGTGCTCAGCACCGAAAGAGAGGAGACGCAGCCCGTTGTCATTACACTTGCCTACGCCGTGGACCCGCCTTGCCACAGAAATTTGGATTTGTGTAATAAAGAAGCTTGAGGTCATAATAGTCAGTAAAACTTGGTCTATTTTATCATGCACAGTTAGTATATTTCTATTAGATGGCTTTGAATGTTTTGACAAATCTGTTCATTGTTTGTATCAACCCTATTGGTGTAATTTTACAAAGCAAGTTGCTAACTAAGATGCGGTTATGCTGCACCAAAATATGGTCGAACCAGTTCACCAATGATTAATCACCCTGCCAACGAAAACTGTTGATACGAAGCAACCTGATAATTCTGCCTCAACACTGCCCCCGTTTCTGTCAATCAAAAAACATTCAGCTCCATTCCGCTGTTATCAAGAACTAGGAAGACAACTCAGCCCGAAAATACCAACAGCTTTTGACCTTTGACCCTCAGCTTTGTCTTCTGAAGTTGTTTGGAATCAGTCTGTCACAACGTTGTAGGGTACTATAGAACAGTACGTATCACAAGGTGACTCAAAACAACATTTTGTACTATTTCACAGATGTCAATTTTAAACGACGTCCAGTTTAAAAGACACAGTCGCAAGACTGCAAACTGGTATGTTACGCCCAAAATTAAACTTACAAACAATTCAGATACAGGGAAAATTGACATTCACAGTCTCTTAAAACACACATGCAAATTTTTCCTTTATATGGTGAAGTCATAATATCAATTCTGATGGTAAACGTGTGGCATTCATGTCAGTTTTTTTTAATCAAAACATATGCATGTTGCTTCTTCTCACAAAGCAAGTGGATAAAGTGTCGAATTCATCATATAAAGGATAAATAAAGCCGCTGATAAACAAGACCCTATTTGAGGTGCACAATGATTGGCCCGAAAAGTATGACGTCACTCCCCCTATAAATAAGAGATGCGCGCATGAATATATCATTCCTCTGTGTGCTGGCCCTCCGGCTCGTCTGAAGCTAGCAGCGTACGTCCTTCATCGCCCCAGCGCAGAAAACTTGCCGGGAAAAGGCCACGTCGTTGCCGGGAAAAGGCCACGAGAATGCCGGCGGGAGACTCGCTACTACACGATACGGTGCAGCAGCTCAAGCTCGTGACGGCAGCTCGTACTCTCCCGGGTATTGGATCAGAGATACACGGTACCACGCAAGATTTGGTCGAACCCCCGGAATCAGTATCTGAGCCCGGTCTGGAGATTTACTTGTCGTTTTGGGGTATGGTATTGTGGTGAGACATGTTTGATATCTGTAGTCTAGGCCTGTTGCAGGGCTCGCAGAGTCATGTTTCTGCCGTACGGAAGAACTTCACGTTTTTGCAAATTTTTCCGGTTGACTGTCACATAGTTTCATTGTCGCGTTTTGTCTGTTGCCTGTTTGCTGAGTGTTTTGTGAACGCTTTGTAAACGTTGTATGCAGGTCCGACGGGAGAGAGCTACCTTTAATATTTAGAATGTTTCTTTTCAGTTTTTGGTATATACGATCGCATCCTCTGTTGAATTTTGCTGTGGCCACCTTTTGACGACGCTGATTAGTGGTGCTGTTTAGGAGTTTGCTATCTGTGTGTTTTTCTTGTTTTATGAAAGTGTTACCAGGATGCTAGAGCTGTCGCTGTCGAGGAGATGCAACATGGCTACCCTCTGAGTCACCGTGGTGGGATAATAGAATCCGTTGCCATCCTCTACCTTGGAAGGCAAGGGAGGCTTTTGTCTGTTATTGAGGAGAGTTTCAGACCGAGATGTTCACCATTTTCTTGTCATTTTCTGATTTTTGTGTATATTCTAGTGATACGCAGACACGTGGTTTGAAACCCCGAACAAAGAAGCAAGATGGATACTCTCACAGTATCGCCGTGGCTGAAATCACAATCTGCATCCATCCTCTACCAGGGAATTCTACGAACGCCTCCATACAGTGCGGAGGTCCATTACAGATCTAGAGCTTCGCCATTTTTCTTGTCATTTTCTTTAAATCTTTATATTTTTTTTCGTGTGTATGGTTTTATGCAGGATTTTAGGATAGCACTGTCATGGCATCGGGACTCACTTTGGCTACCATTTTTGGATTTCTTTTCAGGAATTGAAACCCGCCGCCATCCCCCTCGTGGGCGATGTAGTAATGCAGACTGCCAGCGTTTCTAGAGCGTGGTTTTTGTTACGTACATGTTATTGTTATACGTTTTCGTTTGTCAAGTTTAACTTTTTGGATTGCGTGGGTGTTGCCCGTACGTAAGGTGATTGTCGTGTGCGTGGCCTATTTTTGCCAAGCTTAGCGTTTGGTTGTTGAGCATGTATGTACGGGGAGCACGCATGGCCTAGGACTGTTCATGTTATCGTGGCTTGCCCACCTTTGAGCGCTAGGCGGGGGGATGTCGAGTGCGTATGGTGTGGATATTGTTACGGCTGGATTTTGTGTGTAATTTCGTCAGCGGTATCGATAATTGTGTTTTGTTTTCCGCATAGTTCTCAGGAACCGGGACGTGCTGGTTCACGCGTGACGTTCTCCCCCACCCGTAACGACCCTTGTAAGAAGTTTCGGACTTCAGGGATCTTCAGATGCGGCAGGTACGACAAAAGATGTAGCAGCAAGTGGTGGCGCAGGAACAGCAGCCTGTCAGCCTCTCTTAGGCCCCCTCACCCTCCTCGCCATTCCGGACACTTGAGTGCCACAAGGAAAGGACAGCTCATGAAGACGGTACAGCCCGGGCAGGCACCGGCGAGTGCCGCGGGTAGAGCTCACGAAGATGGTAAGGCCCGGGCAGGCACCGGCGAGTGTCGCGGGTAGAGCTCACGAACGACGAAGATGGTAAGGCCCGGGCAGGCACCGGCGAGTGTCGCGGGTAGAGCTCACGAACGACGAAGATGGTAAGGCCCGGGCAGGCACCGGCGAGTGTCGCGGGTAGAGCTCACGAAGATGGTAAGGCCCGGGCAGGCACCGGCGAGTGTCGCGGGTAGAGCTCACGAAGATGGTAAGGCCCGGGCAGGCACCGGCGAGTGTCGCGGGTAGAGCTCACGAAGATGGTAAGACCCGGGCAGGCACCGGCGAGTGTCGCGGGTAGAGCTCACGAAGATGGCCATGGTAAGACCCGGGCAGGCACCGGCGAGTGTCGCGGGTAGAGCTCACGAAGATGGCCATGGTAAGACCCGGGCAGGCACCGGCGAGTGTCGCGGGTAGAGCTCACGAAGTTGGTAAGACCCGGGCAGGCACCGGCGAGTGTCGCGGGAAGATATTGATCTCGGTTCAGATCAGTTCCGTTCATACACAGAGAGGTGGAACCAGCGTCTTCACATTGAACTCAACCAAATTTAAAACCCCCTGAGTTTACGAAATTGAAATACCCAGGCAGGCACAGGGAAGTGCCGCAGAAGAATATGGAGCTCACGGTGGATGTTTTAGGAAGGAAAACGTACTCGTACTTCGCCGTAAAAGGTTTTGAAGACCGCAAGCCAGAAATCATATCGCCATGAGATCGAGAAGGCATTGAATCCACAAAATTGTGTTGTTATATAAGGACGGTCGCACTAAATAGGTACCAAGGGCAAGGCATATTACACTGGAAGGTATACAAGTGCGAATTTTCTAGGCAGTACGCAAGAAACACATTCCTTAACCACGTGTGGGACAATATTCTTAAGAAGTTGGAAAAAAAAAAACGTTACATCAATTCATCGTTAATTGACAACTGATTGTGTTATGGATGTATTACACTCCTTTACGTTTGGGACCGCATTGTAAATGTGTGCATCAAAGCTGTTTGTACATATGTAAATACTTTTTGTTTGTGACCGCATCTGAACTGTGAGCAGCGACACCTGTCCTGCAGTACAATGTGAACCAGTCAGAATTGCCCTGAAGAAGGTAACAGACGGTCACCGAAACGTCGGTGTGAATAAAGCATTGGTTGGGTAAAAAGAGTCTCTTTATTCACATTTCGTAACCAGTTTGGCATAACTGAATAAAAGTGTTTTAAAACTGGAGATATGCGGGTCCAGATGTCTTACTGAGAGATGACTGTGGTGTGATAGATGGCGGTTGGCTGAGGAATGAGTCCACTCTGCTCTGTACTTAATTTTCGTCCCAGCCCGAGACTTTGCATAATGACGCTACATTTTCAGCGACAATATTCAGCAAATTGCAGTTCTTGACAAGTGAGCTTGAAGTCGCATGTAAGAAAAGGGGCTCGAAAAGGAAATGCTGCAAGTGAGAAGTCATCTCGGGTAAATAGTTCAAGAAATCTTTTCCATAGAGGTCACAATAGTTGTGAAAATCTGAGTTTGTTTTCCTGGGAAGTGTTGTACATAGTACTAAAACGACGCATAGAGAAGGATCGCTCTTGGCCGCCTCTGCATTTGGTAGACTAAGAAATCCAGTGTGGAACCGCAAGGATATCAGATGTTGTGATATGCGCCTTTGCCAGGCACGTATACTCCCTATCGCCACATATGCCTGTGTGACAGGGACTCTGGAGTGGTCACATGAGCTCCTCCTGTTAGCTTTCGATTTGAGACACCTAGGGGCGTTTCTCTGTATTGCACTCCGAGATCGTGTACCATAATTGAAGCATCAAAGCTAGACATGGATTAGAACACTCTTTTGGTTGATACAATTTTGGTAATAAGACTAAAATGGCTCAGACTGGTATTAAAGAAGGGAGGACTTTTCTAGGTCGGAAACCTTGTAAGAAATCGTAGGCTGGATACCGTAAGGTGTTACTTCGCTATTGTATTAGACGGATTTATCATCTCTGGCTGTCGCTTCACTGACTGAGTTGAATCAGCCGACACAATTGCAAGTACCCTTACAGATTTTACACCGGATCCCAACATCGAAGCTATGATGTGGAACACTATGTTTGTCTTTCGATTCCATCTTGGGCTTACCGCTATCTCTATTAAGGAAAAAGAATTTCGTGTTTGAACTGTTGAGAGGTCGTCCGGACTCAGAATAATACTTTTGGGCATTATGCATCTCCGAGGTCGCGGTGGGCGTTTGGAACAGTTTTGCACTCCACTTGTGCAAGCCTGGTGTCTTTCCATATTGTTGCTTCGGTGGGTCGAGTTTATTAAGCAGGAAGAGTGGCAAATATGAGCGTCTCCGTCCTCTGAAAGGTTGGGGATCAGCATCGTCAAGCGGATGCTTGAAAGTTGAGGTTGGATAAGGCTGGGGGCCGTTGGGCATAGAGACAGTCGAGGCTCAAGACAAATGGTCCTGCGATGCGAGGGAAAAATAGTTTTGTTTTACCTCTAACGCGGATAATTCAGAACTGGGCTTGGCCGTGTCCTTATCGTTCTTCCTTCGAGTGATCGTAGAGGAACGGTTTTGAGATAACAATTTTGCGTTGCTTCCTCCATTTTGTTTGTCGTGCAGTAAAAAAATGAGAGTGGGCTATATATGAGTGTTGGGTTGTTTGAGAGTGGGTACCGTACAAGGGAGAGGCAATGTGAGAGGTAAGATGAGAAAGGAGTTACATGAGAGAAGGGAGTTGAGAGAGGGGAAATGAGAGATGGGGAGTTGAGAGAGAATAATGAGAAAGGGTGTGGTGAAAGAGGTATAGAGGGAGCGGATGACAAGCGTTCTTCTAAAGGAATGTTATATTAGCCAGATAGATCCAGATACGAACGCGTTGATGTATACAGACACATGTACAGACACGTTGATGCGTTACGCTGAAGGGCGGTTACGTTAGCTAGATATCTATACTAATTATAGATACTGATACAGGTACAAAGTTAAGGGGTTCAAAGGGAAAAGGAAGGGCTCAATAGCCAGAGATGGCAAAGGCGGAAGACGACGATTTCCGCATCACTCATACTGGAGGGCCAATAATTACGCACCTCAAAAAGGATACTATTTGAGGTGCACAATGATTGGCCCGAAAAGTATGACGTCACTCCCCCTATAAATAAGAGATGCGCGCATGAATATATCATTCCTCTGTGTGCTGGCCCTCCGGCAAAGTCTGGAGCCTGAAGCGTCCCACCCACCCGCCCATCGACAAGTTTTCTGCTTTCTGTGGAATTAGGCATCTGCTTCAGGATGGTCGCTTTAGCACATAGGTGACTTTAGGCTCCAGACGACGATTTCCGCATCACTCATACTGGAGGGCCAATAATTACGCACCTCAAAAAGGATACTATACAAACTCACTGATGAAGAAAAGGCAACGAAAATACCAACAGCTTTTGACCTTTGACCCCCAGCTTTGTCTTCTGAAGTTGTTTTGAGTCAGCTCCGAAAACGTTGCAAATTGTAGGGGGTACTAGAGATAACGTTAACTTCTAACACCAGGTGATGTTAAAGCTGTACTACGTAAGATTTGAACGAAATAATTTGTAGAAAAACATATGCATGTTCCTTCTTCTCACAAAGCAAGTGGATAAAGGGTCGGTTAATCAACTATATCAAATAAGGTTAAACAAAGCCGCTGATACACAAGACCCTATACAAACTCGCTGATGCAGAAAAAGGGATCAAAAGGGCAAAGAAAAATGGCCATGAAACATTTTGCAGGACTAGCGCTAAGGGCCATCATCCATCACGTATGGCGTAATGGGAACATCTGACTAAAATCGGATACACAAACGTCGGTATTTTTCGTGCTGGAGACGAAGTAGCTTTGTTTTCATGAAGCAATTGCATTAATTGCATTACTAATCAAAACAAGGTACTATTAGACATACAGCAAATGAAAAGGATGTATCTCCAGTTCGGACAATAGAACAAATAAACAAGGTAACACAATGTAGCAAAAGAAAGAAAATTGAAGTAATGTACTGTTTACAGTTTTTAAAAACTTTATTGCATATTTTCTTTGTTAATAAGGTTGTTTTTTTCTAACTCCGTATGTGTGTTAGTTTTTTGTAAACAAAAACAAACAAAAAAAGGTCTTAGTGGCGCCATGGCAAGTGTACAGATGTTGAAATACTGGCAGCACCAAATCCGTAGGTGTTCTTTGCACCTTTCAGACAAATTAGCCGTCAGGCTCGGTGGGCGTCACTCCGCCGTCATGGGGGCAGGGGTAAAGCGAGTATCGAACTCAGGACCTACTGATTCTGATTCCAACGCTCTAGCCGTTGCGCCACACAGAAACCCCTTGTGAACAAATTGTAAATGATTATATTACATGCATCTTGAGTTAAGGGTGTAACTTAAACAATAAGCCGTTTTGCCACACCGTAAAAGAGAAAAAAACTTCCAGCTATCATTTATCAGTCTGCAAGTGAGAACTTGAAACACTAAGCATCCTACAAAGTTCTCACTGACATCATTTTCGTCAACCAAAATTTTCCCGCCTCATTTTGCAGCCTTGATATATACAGGGACTGTAAAAACAAGTCTATCCTCTCTGTCGGAAAATGGCAGCCACTTATTTCCCATTCCCTTAGCTTTTGTACAATTTTCGGTTGCCTTTTGTTGATTAATGCCGAAAATGTCTTGACAAACATCATATACCTCAACTACACAACTTTTACCTATAGCCACTGATCGACTACACAAAGAACACCAGCAACGATGTACGGAGAAATATGGGCCAACGCAATTTAAGTGGGCGCAGCTAAGACTAAACTATGGTTATCATAACTTATATAACTTATAGTTATCATTTACTCTTTTTTTCTTCCCAACGACTTCTATGCTATAATAAGTGTTCTATACACATGCGTACATAATGTAGCTTCAGGAAATGTCCACATATTTGTCATACTATGTTGAGCATATTTTCCCTATATATAAAGAATAATATTTGTCAATGAAAAATAAACATACGCGTATACGCTCTTCGTTTATAGCAATTACAAACTACTCATTGTCACCCCCTGCATTTCTTCGCTCTTTGTGTATACAACCGCACCACTCAGAACCCAGGACTGTGTACCTCCGACCTAGCTCGCGGCCGCAAACCATGACCTGCTAAATTCTTAAGTCACAATCGGACTTTCACCAATTAAACTTTTGAGATCAGTTTGGCTGGCTAAAAGGGAATTTCTCACCGCTGAAAACACGCGTTCATGCTGCCGTTTATTTTTTGGCTCGTATCTCAACGAGGAGTGATACATGAATGAAATCATAACCCAAACCCCTGAAGAATAATCCCTGAAGCTAGTTGAATGTTGGTCTAAACATATTCCCTTTCTACAACAACCAATCCTTGGCCTTTTAATCTGTTTCAATGAAGGGGAAAAGTGACATCGGGCGTGGCGTAACTGGCAGAGCGTTCGGCTCGCAATCTATAGGTCCTGAGTTCGATCCCCGCCGTGCCCCCGAAGTTGTGCCCTTGGGAAAGGCACTTTACACGACCTTCCTCACTTTACCTAGGTGTAAAAATGGGTAGCTGACTTTGGTCGAGGAGGCTACCTTTACTTTCCGTCTTTACTGTGTATGTGGCACTGTTAATATAAGTTACAACACTTAAATGCAGTGCCTAATTGTCCTCGTCTGTCCACAAGCTAATATGGAATAAAAATTTTAAAAAATATGAAGGGAGCTCCATTACTCGGGGTTCGATCCCCGCCGTGCCCCCGACGTTGTGTCCTTGGGAAAGGAACTTTACACGACCTTTCTTACTTTACCCAGGTGTAAAAATGGGTACCTTACTTCGGTCAAACTTGAGTGCAGTACCTTATTGTCCTCGTCTGTCCAAATAGAAAAAAAAAGGAAAAGAAAGGAGCTCCATTTCCCCTGACAGGCGCGGAACCGCTCTCAAGGGATTTCGGTGTGGAAGAAAAAAACAGAAAATATTCATTTGGTTTATCTCTGTAGACTTGGTAGCTCTCTGTCTGGACGTAAACGCTCTCATAAAAAATAACCTATGTTATCATTAGCATACTCATCTTTTACTCCGTATGGCCGCAGTCCAATGCTAGAAATGGACTACCGCTCAGAAATAAATGGTAGAGGACACACAAAACCGTAATTTAAGTAAACATTTCAAAATTATTAACGTGACGAATTTAGGGCCTCATGCGTTACTGATATCTAGTAGCCAATGGGTTTCGCGCTTGTAGTCAGGCTCTTGAAATCTTACAACAAGTAGACTGGAGATCAAAAAGGGGGAGGGGGTTTAGGTCATCGGTACCTTTGGTGGCTTCTCAAGTTTCTGATGGCGAATTTAGGGCCTTCTCCGTTACTGGGTTCTAGTAATCGATGGCTTTCACGGTTTTGGTCAGGTATTCGGTACTTGAGATCTTAGCTTAAAGGACTTGAGATCATATCACGAAGGAGTTGTCGGAGTCACCTGTACCTTTGGTGGCTTCGCAAGTTTCTAAAAGCGGCTGTGACAGCAGGTATAAAGTAAGGGCGGCGCAGTGACATTCTATCTTATTAAAACAAGAGACACAAATGCAACCATTACAAAACTGCTCATTTCAACCCATGTTATCTAATGACATCGATAAGGTGTAAGCCAACCCACCTTTGGAAACGTACACTTGCACAGGACGTCCTACAGTTCTATTTGTGTATAACGGAAGCACGTGTAGGGTCTCTACTTGTCTGTGTGGCGGGAACCTGTGTGGTAAGGTCGCCTGTGTGGCGGGTACCTGTGTGGTAAGGTCGCCTGTGAGGCGGGTACCTGTGTGGTAAGGTCGCCTGTGTGGCGGGAACCTGTGTGGTAAGGTCGCCTGTGTGGTGGGAACCTGTGTGGTAAGGTCGCCTGTGTGGCGGGAACCTGTGTGGTAACGTACCCTGTGTGGCGGGAACCTGTGTGGTAACGAAGCCTGTGTGGCGGGAACCTGTGTGGTAACGAAGCCTGTGTGGCGGGAACCTGTGTGGTAAGGTCGCCTTTTGGCGGGAAACTGTGTAGTAAGGTCGCCCGTGTGGCGGAAACCTGTGTTTGTAGTAGAAACGCATGTGCTGGGATTAGAACATGGAACTACATTATACTTGCATATTCCTGGCTCTATGCCTGATGATTGGCAAGACTCAGCCAGGGTCACAGTCTGACTGGGCCACGTTTGCCTTCATGATTAAACATAGTGGGGTGAATGGGCCTCCTTTCAGTCAAAAGAAAACATTGATTCACAATGATAGTACAAAGTTGTCACTGATTATGATCTTGCTCCTAAGTGGAGATATTGAGATCAACCCAGGGCCAAGACCACCTAAGTGTCCCTGTGGGAGCTGTAACAAAGCAGTACAGAATAAGCACGCTGCTATTTGTTGTGATGACTGCAATACGTGGTATCATAAGGACTGTATTGAGCTTGGCTCTCAGGTATACACTGTATTAGCAACCCACCGATCATACTCATGGATATGCTGTGACTGCGGCATACCAAACTTTGCATCAGACATGTTCGACATCACTGATGACAGCTGTCATTCGGTAAATTCATTTGATACGCTGAACTCCAGCACAAGTTTGCCAGGTGACACACCAACGGCCACATCCACTCCACTTAGATCAAAGCAGGGGAAAACTCACACTAGAGGTAATGGTCACAAAAAGGGGAGCAAGGCTAAACTCCTGCTGGTAAACTGCCAGAGTGTTAGAAACAAAAGTGCTGAATTGGCAACTGTGATTGACACTTATAAACCAGACATATTAGCAGGCACAGAGTCATGGCTCAATGAAAACATATCAAGCAGCGAAATATTCCCTGACAGCTATATAGTACACCGTAAAGACAGACAAACTGGCCCAGGAGGTGGTGTATTTCAGGCAAACAGGGATGATCTGATTGTCACACACAGAACAGATCTGGACACAGATTGTGAGATCATTTGGACACAAACCCAACTTGCAGGAAAGAAACCGCTTATGATTGGTACATACTACAGACCTCCATCAGATCAAGGCAGTAGTCTGGATGAGCTTGACAGCTCTATAAATAAAATGGGAACTAAGATAAACTCCGACAACGTAATCATTTTGGGAGATTTCAACACCCCTGGTATAAATTGGGATGTCAGCACAACAGACAACGCTCAGAACCATACAGGACAGGCACAGAAACTACTGCACTTAGTGGATAACCATGGGCTATTCCAAACAGTTCAGGAACCAACTAGAAATGGTAATATTTTGGACCTGGTCTTAGTTAATAACCCAAACATAATTGAAAAGACCACAGTAGTTCCGGGAATAAGTGACCATGACATGGTTCTAGTGGACGTGAACTTGGCACCCAAACAGAACAAAAAACCAAAAAGGAAAGTGTACATTCGCACGAAATCTGACGAGCCGGCTATCAAGAATGACCTTGAGGACTATGCTACAAACTTTAATCAGAGAACAAAAGACATGTCGGTGACACAGAAATGGGATGACTTCAAAGGAAAAATGAAGCACACAATGAACAAGCACATTCCTAGTAAAATGACATCAAGCAGATACAACCTGCCTTGGTTTAACAGAAACTTAAGAAGACACTGTCGGAAGAAACAACGTCTTTACAATAAAGCTAAGAGAACAGGGCAAGAGGAAGACTGGAACAAGTACAAGAAAGTAAAAAAAGGAGTACAGAAAAGCATAAGATCAGCACACTCAAAATACGTGGCGAACATACTTGGAGAAGCTATAACTGACAAACCCAAAACATTCTGGTCATACATAAAAGGCCTGAGGAGAGACCTTGTTGGGGTAGCCACTCTGAAGGTGGGGAGCACCATTATAAGTGACAGTGAAAAGAAAGCAGAAGCACTCAGTTCACAGTTTAAAAGTGTATTCACAGAAGAAGACACCACAGACATGCCATCTCTTGGAAACCCCTGCACCACTCCTATGGAACATATAGACATTTCTACGTATGGTGTAGAAAAAATGTTGCAAGGCCTTAATCCGTCCAAAGCATCCGGGCCCGACCAAATACCGCCTTGGTTCCTCAAAATGACAGCCAGTGAAATCGCACCTATTTTGACTAACATTTTCCAACAATCGCTTGACACAGGAGAAATCCCCCAAGACTGGAGAGATGCAAACATATGCGCCATTTTCAAAAAGGGAGATAGAGCGGTTCCCAGTAACTACAGACCTGTTTCACTTACCTGTATTTCCTGTAAACTACTCGAACACATTATTCATAGCCATATCATGAAACACTTGGAAGGCCACAATATACTAACGGACTACCAGCATGGTTTCAGAGCAAAGCGATCAACAGAAACACAGCTTATTTTAACAGTTCACGACATAGCTGGGGCACTGAACAATAAAAGACAGGTGGATCTAGCAATACTTGATTTCACTAAAGCCTTCGACAAAGTCCCACATAGCAGACTCATAACAAAACTGGAGTACTATGGAATTCAAGGTTCTACATTAAACTGGTTAAAGGCTTTCCTGACGAATAGAGAGCAAACGGTAGTGGTAGAAGGGAAGGCCTCAGCTCCAGTTAAAGTAGCATCGGGAGTTCCACAAGGGACTGTTCTGGGACCATTGCTCTTCCTCTTGTACATAAACGACTTGCCAGACCAGCTCGATTCAAGTGTGAGGTTATTCGCCGATGATTGTCTGCTATATATAGAGGCCGTATCTGCAAAGAATGACTCACAACTTCTTCAGAAAGATCTGAACACCCTGGAAGAATGGCAAAGGAAATGGCTTATGCAGTTCAATCCTGATAAGTGCTATATCATGCACATAACGAACAAACGAACACCAAATGTGTCCCCTTACCAGTTTTGTGGTCAGACATTAGCAACCACAAAAAGCCACCCATACCTAGGTGTTACGTTAACAACTGGGCTGAAGTGGGGTGTCCATGTTAACAAAATAACAACCAAGGCCAAACAGACATTGGGAGTGATCAAACGTAACTTGTGGGCATGCCCAGCCCGCGTAAAATCACTTGCATACACGTCACTGGTAAGACCTAACCTTGAATATGCTGCAACAGTATGGGATCCGTATACAAAGAAAGACAAAGATAAACTTGAAAGGGTACAGAACCAAGCTGCCCGATTCTGTACAAACAACTACAACAGGGATGCTAGTGTTACCAAAATGAAAACAGATCTACAGTGGACATCACTTGAAGACAGAAGGAAAATGTCCAGACTTTGCATGATGTACAAAATGACCAATAAGCTGGTGGACGTACCGACTGATAAGTATCTAATACCAGCTCAAAAAAGAACAAGAAACAGCCATGACTTCAAGTACCAGAGTTTCCAAGCTAGGATTGATGTGTTCAAAAATTCGTATTTTCCCAGAACTATCGTAGATTGGAATTTGTTATCACCAAGTACAGTAGGGGCATCTTCTCTGGATAGTTTTAAAGAACGCTTGCAGTTAGATGTGCAAAAGTTAGGTGTGACGGATCGTTCAGTGTAATATAACCAGCTGCTGCCGCGCCGCGTGCCTGCGAAGCTGGTGTGTTACGCCGAATGGCGGTTATACCGGCTATATAGATACAGATACAGATACAGATACAGGCTGACCCCAACCCAACTAAACGTGCAATGTGGCAAGCCTACCTGGATCTAGTCTCTACCAGACTCCGGATCGCTGGAAAAATCGTAGAAATGGAACAAATCAGAGGAGTAAGCCAGCCAGAGGAATATAACCGGCCAGGGAACAGCACGCGATCGTCGGCGAGCTGTTCCCTGGCCGGTTATATTCCTCTCTATTTGTTCCATTTCTACGATTTTCCAGCGATCCGGAGTCTGGTAGAGACTAACCTGGATCAGTCCATTTGGAAGCAAAATGGTTGAGTATAATATACAATTTATCTTGTGAATTTACCATTTTCAAATCATTTCTCACCTCTGGTATCTGATGGTCTTTACAGATGAAGTTAGATCCTCGGTTCAGGTGGACTTACAACAAAGTGAAACATCGGGGGCCAGAAAAGGGGCGTTGTCGTGACCACTTGTGTCACTTAGCGGTTTTGCAATTGTCCTATGGTCGCTGTAGCAGGTGATAGATTTTCAGGTCCTGTATGAAATATTCACACTACTTCAGAGGACACAAGAGACGTCTCTGCCGCAGTAAAATACAGGTGGACTGTCCTTCAGAGGGATATATACACGCGCTTGGCACAGAAACAGCTTTCAATACACAATCACTATCAAAAACCGGATCCTGCTCCGCCCTCTGTGCTCATTCTGTCAGCTCTAAGACCTTGTGAGAAGGGATAGGGTATAATTAAAAGTTTACGGGTGTCCGAATCCATTCAAACTACCTGAATGTAAAACGCCTCAGGGTCGTGAGGCTAAAATCTCAGGACTAGTCCCGAAAATAGTTTTATCAGGCTGGTAGAAAATGGGATATAGGAGAAACAAGCTAAGGGGGGAGGGGGACACAAGAATAGTCATGTTTGGGGTTGTTTTCTCACCACAAAAGCGCCACCTGCATCGGCTACATATAGCGGTGAGAAGTAGAACTCCAGTTGGAAGCTTTGCTACTGGTTGTGTAAAAAAAATTCTGCTGATCATGAATAGTACTGTGCAAATATAAGGCAGCAACTTTATCCTCAACACTGTAAATGGGAAAGTTACACATACTCAAGAAACAGAATTGAGAGAAGATATGTGGAAATATATCTTTTCCCAAAAGTTGTCTTATCATTTACGTCTAGCATCATCGGCAAAGATTGCAATATTGAATAGTTAGGCGGAATTTGTAGACATAATATGGAAGTGGTATCATGTTAACAAGTTTGAAGTTCTATAGGTTATAACTTCATTATTTAGTTAACATTGTCAGCTGAGAAGGAAAACAAGAACAAGCCAAAAGTAAGGTTTGATTATTTTCGTTAATCCACATCTACATTAGCTACACTTATAATTACATGTACAAGGAATTTTTCTGTTCCACTCTAGGGTCATTTGGACCAATTCTAACGTAAGAATTGCGAAGAGATAAGATGAAGTCCATAAGATAAATTCGTATATCGTATATCGTATAATATCGTATAATTTGATTTGTACCTGGTAATAGATCCCAACTTTTCAAGAATAGCAACACACATCTATAATGAAATGTTAACAATGGCTATAACTCGGAATTTTAGAAAATCACATATTTTAACCTCTCAAAGCTCTACTCCATTCCTTCGCCAAATGATTTTTACTATTACAACTGATTTATGCTATGTTGTCATTAAGTTTGCAAGCTAGGTCCTCGTTTCAAAATAGATCCAATTTTGCACCATTTAAACCACATTTTAACACCTATTTCATACTTATAAATGAGCACCACAGCACGTCCAAAATCAAACACATTGGCGAACAGGTTGCCGTGCCAAGGTCAACCAACAGGAGACCCAAAACCAAATTACACTCATAATAAATCGTCATTCTTCAAGGTCATACCTATAATAAAGTAATGTACTTTATTTCTGCCACTAACTTTATAGCTCTACATGAAATCATATTGTTGGAGATCGATATGCAGTGCATTGTGCGAATTAAAGTGAATATCAACATGATGTATGTGTACGTGTGCATGTGTTTGAGTGTTCGTGTGAGCGTGTGTGTGTGTGTGTTAGCGTGTGTATGTGTGCGTGCGTGTTTATGTGTTTGTATTTGCGTATAAGTGTGCGTCTCTGTGTGTGTATATGCGGATTACAGCTAGCCTGGCTCTGTTGGCTGATGATGGACTCCTTAGGACGGTGGTATGAGCGGGGTGTTGCTCCCTTAGGAGGGTGTGTATGTCCTCTCTCTGCTTGTCAAACCAGTCTCTGTTCCGTTTAGTGGTAGTGCCGAGTACTTGGCGTGAAGTGGTGTTGAGGGTGCTGGCCACTGCTTCCCAGGCATCAGTCAGGAGCTCTGTGTCAGCAGACAAGTCTTCTTCCAGTGCGTGGGTAAGACGACTGGCCAGCGGCGTTTGTAGTTCTTCTCTTTTGCCGCTGTTTTCTAGGGCCCTGGTGTTAAGTTTTCCAGCATGTGCATTCTTGCGTGCGTGTTTCTTGATGTGCATTCCAAGTCTTGTGCGTACCATTCTATGGTCAGTCCATCCTTGTGCTCCTCTCATTACTCGTGTGATTTTAACGTCTTTCCGGTCAAGTTGCCGGACTAAGACATAGTCCAGCATGTGCCATCTTTTTGACCTTGGATGCATCCATGTGGTCTTGTGCATTGTGCGCAGTTGAAAAAGTGTGTTTGTGATCACAAGGGCGTGCTCAGCACAGAAAGATAGGAGACGCAGCCTGTTGTCATTACACTTGCCTACGCCGTGGACCCGCCTTGCCACAGAAATTTGGATTTGTGTAATAAAGAAGCTTGAGGTCATAATAGTCAATAAAACTTGGTCTATTTTATCATGCACAGTTAGTATTTTTCTATTAGATGGCTTTGAAAGTTTCGACAAATCTGTTCATTGTTTGTATCAACCCTATTGGTGTAATTTTACAAAGCAAGTTGCTCACTAAGATGTGGTTTTGCTGCACCAAAATGTGGTCGAACCAGTTCACCAATGATTAATCACTTTGCCAGCGAAAACTGTTGATACAAAGCAACCTGATAATTCTGCCTCAACACTGCCCCCGTTTCTGTCAATCAAAAAACATTCAGCTCCATTCCGCTGTTATCAAGAACTAGCAAGACAAGTCAGCCCGAGAATACCAACAGCTTTTGACCTTTGACCCCCAGCTTTGTCTTCTGAAGTTGTTTTGAATCAGCTCCGAAAAAGTTGTAAATTGTAGGGGGTACTAGAGATAACGTTAACTTCTAACACCAGGTGATGTTAAAGCTGTACTACGTAAGATTTGAACAAAACAATTTTTAGAAAAACATATCCATGTTGCTTCTTCTCACAAAGCAAGTGGATAAAGGGTCGGTTAATCAACTATATCAAATAAGGTTAGACAAAGCCGCTGATACACAAGACCCTATACAAACTCGCTCATGCAGAAAAGGGGATCAAAAGGGCAAAGAAAAATGGCCATGAAACATTTTGCAGGACTAGCGCTAAGGGCTACTATCCATCAAATATGGCGCAATGGGAACACCTGACTAAAATATAATACAAAGACGTCGGTGTTTTTCGTGCTGGAGACGAAATAGCTTTGTTTTCATGCAGCAATTGCATTCATGATCATTCATTGCATTACTGATCAAAACAAGGTATTATTAGACATACAACAAAGGAAAGAACCTATCTCCAGTTTGGACAATAGAACATAAGTTGCAACAATTGAATGCAGTGCCTAATTGTCCTCGTCTGTCCAGAAGCTAATAGAAAAAATGTGAAGGGAGCTCCATTCCTCGGGGTTTGATCCCCGCCGTGCCCCCGACGTTGTGTCCTTTGGGAAAAGAACTTTACACGACCTTTCTTACTTTACCCAGGTGTAAAAATAGGTACCTTACTTTGGTCAAACTTGAGTGCAGTACCTTATTGTCCTCGTCTATCCAAATAGAAAAGAAGAAAAGGAAAGGGGCTCCATTTCCCCTGACATTTCTTGAAAGCCCGCAGTCCACTCTCAATGGATTTATGTGTGGGAGAAAAAAAAACAGAAAACATTCATTCGATTTATCTCTTTAGACTAGATAGCTTTCTGTCTGGACGTAAATGCTCTCATAACCATAACCTATGTTATCACAAGCATACTCATCTTTTACTCCGGATGGCCGCTGCAGCTGTCCAATGCTAGAAATGGACTACCACACAGAGGTACATGGTAGAGGACACACAAAACCATAATTTAAGAAGTAAACATTTTAAAATTATTAACGTGGCAAATTTAGGGCCTCCTGCGTTACTGATCTCAAGTAACCAATGGGTTTCACGCTTAGTCAGGCTCTTACAACAAGTTAAGTAGACTGGAGATCAAAAAGGGGGAGGGGGGTCGAGGTCATCTGTACATTTGGTGGCCTCGCTAGTTTCTCATGGCGAATTTAGGGCCTTCTCCGTTACTGAGTTCTAGTAATCGATGGCTTTCACTGTTGTAGTTAGGTATTCGGTACTTGAGATCTTAGCTTAGAGGACTTGAGATCACAAAAGGGGGCGTTGTCGGAGTCACCAGTAACTTTGGCGGCTTCGCAAGTTTCTGAAAGCGGCCGTGGCAGCAGGTATATAGTAAGGGCGGCGCAGTGACATTCTATCTTATTACAAGAGACACATATGCAACCATTACAAAACTGCTCATTTCAACCCATGTTATCTAATGACAGCAATTTAAGTGTAAGCCAACCCACCTTTAAACACGTTCACTTGCACAGGCTGACCTAACCCCTGACCCCAACCCAACTTAACGTGCAATGTGGCCATTCTACAAGGATCAGTCCATTTGGAAGCAAAATGGTTGAGAATAGAATGCAAGTTTTCTTGTGAATTTACCATTTTCAAATCATCTCTCACCTCTAGTATCTGATGGTCTTCACAGAGTTAGATCCTCGGTTCTGATGAATTTACAACACGGTGAAACATCGGGGGCCAGAAAAGGGGCGTTGTCGTTGCCACCTGTGTCACTTAGTGGTTTTGCAAGTGTCCTATGGTCGCTGCAGCAGGAGATAGATCTTCAGGTCCTGAAGTAAATACTAGTAGTTACACTACTTCAGAGGGCATAACAGACGTCTATGCCGCAGTAAAATACAGGTGGACTGTCCTTTAGAGGGATATATACACGCGCACAACTCAGGCTTGGCAGAGAAACAGCTTTTAATACACAATCACTATCAAAAACCGGATCCTGCTCCGCCCTCTGTGCTCATTCTGTCAGCTCTAAGACCTTGTGAGAAGGGATAGGGTATAATTAAAATTTTACGGGTGTCCGAATCCATTCAAACTACCTGAATGGAAACGGGTCGTGAGGCTAAAAGCCAATGACTAGTCCTGAAAATAGTTTTATAAGGTTGGTAGAATATAGGATATGGGAGACTTGGACCTAAACATTTGTACGTCCAATTTCAAGTTCAAAGTTTTAGGCATGCAGCACTATTCGTATGTGATCTCATTTGTGTCTGGTAAAAAGTCCCCACTTTTCAAGAATAGTAACAAACTTCTAATATAACAGATTAAAATGGCTATTACTCGGAATTTTAGAAAATCATATCATCTCAGAGCTCTACATCTTCAAATTAGAATCTCGGGACTCAATACCTTCGCAAAACTATTACTGTAAACAACTAAATTATGCTATGTTGTCATTAATTATTCCAGCTATAGGTCCTCATTTCAAAAATGGTCCAAATTTGCACGTCCAAAACCAAACACATTGACGAAAAGGTTGTTGCCGTACCAAGGTCAACCAACAGGCGATCCAAAACCAAATTACACTGTCATAATGAATCGTCATTATTCAAGGTCATACCTGTAATAAAGTGATGTACTTTATTTCTGCCACTAACCTTATAGCTCTACATGAAATCATATTGTTGGGGATCGTTGCAGTGTTTTGTGCTAATTATAGTGAATTCTCAACATGATGTAGGTGTACTTGTGCATGTGTTTGAGTGTGCGTGTGTGTGTGTGTGTGTGTGTGTGTGTGTGTGTGTGTGTGTGTGAGTGTGTGTGTGTGTTTGCGTGTTTATGTGTGCTCGTGTATGTGTCAGCATTTGCGTATACGTGTGCGTGTGTGTGTATATTGTGTGGTGCGCGTGTGTGTATGGGAGGGGCGTGTGAGCAGGGGACAGGTATCACTTTACATTGTGTGCGCTGTTCACATCCTGGTAATCATACTCACAAATACGGCAGCTAAAAGAACACACCTCAGCCTAATATTCCTCAGCTAGGAGGATCGTAATTGTTTACGTAATCGCGATGGTTGAAGTTATTTTGTCTGGTGTGTTTCACTAAAACTAACCCTAATGGATACCTCTCACCCCATAACATGAGTGTGCCACCCTACTGTCATTATATTACAGCCAATTTCCAATAAGTTAAAACTGGACCATAATACTACGTCATGTCGCACGATCTCACGTCCGTTGGCAACTTGCCTAGTTCGACTCCATTCAGTAAAGGCCAAGCTTCACAGCAGAATTCCGTTGTTTAGCAAAGTAAAAATAGTCAACCCAAAGCTATGGGCCTAACCCGCCGTACATGCAATTTGTCCGTATGTTTTTTTTTTTGTTTTTTTTTAAGAAGGCCACGCTTGCCACCTTTTTCTGAAAACGTTCGGGCTTTACAGGGCAGACGCGTCGCCCGGCGCGTACCGCAGGCCGATGGCACACAACTTTTTGCTTCTACGTAAAATTCTACGGCGTTTCTGCGTGCTCCAAATAAATCGGATTCCCTACGTTTCATACGAAGGCGGTACTTAACACATACGGATCCAAAAAGATTGCCCACGTTTTGGCACGTAGACAGCACGTAATTGCACATACGACGAGTTGTGCCCTAAGCTTTTAGGACACCACAATACTTTAAACAATAAAAACCCTTTCTTGTCGGGATTTTTTAATGTAAAATCAGTTTTATAGTTGCGACGGTAGGAAATACTCTATAGCTGTTCGAACAGCTGTACAAAATGACATTTCCCAATCTTAAATTTGCTTTTGTGAGCCTATAGAACCAATCCAAGGTCACCGACTAGAGTTTACTTGTATTCATTCCGTATAGAATTTGTTGGAAATTCGTCTAGTGAAATTTAAAGTTTTTGTGGTCTGATATAATAATTAGTCAGATAGCATCACCTTCCCCATTTTCCCTATTATATTGCAATACTGGACGGGTATATATTGCTATCGAATAGTTATAGGTTGTTTCTCCAGAAAAAGGCGCATCAGAAGCTTCTTGTCAGCACACTTGCAGCTTTGTGTGTTTCAGATCCTCCGGGACAAGTCTTTTTGTTGTAACATCAGTCTCGGTTAACAATAAAACTTTACCAACAACATATGTTTTAAGAAAATTTATTAGGTTTTTCAACCCTGGAAAGCAGCCTGTAACGAAAAAGATAGCTAGTTATTATCTCAGAATCCCGAAAAGGAATGTTTGTTTCGTTAGAAATAACAAACAAATTAAACAATGCATTAATTCACTCCAACAGCTCGATATATTTGTAAAAGGTCAGTTTCAAATATCATCCACTGTATTTCGTTGATGTGTGAAAAGCTTTTGCCAAGCTTTCGGATTTTTTAAGGAGGCTGTGTAATCGGTTGAGCCATGGTGTGGTGGGCCTGTATGTAGGTCAACAATTAATAACTCGAGACGTTGTGGATGGATCTTGATAATAGTTTGTCGGTGTGTAGTGATTGTAGAAAGGAATGCGGCTAGGTTTAATAATGGTTTACCTAGCGTTCTCCTTCAGTACTGCAGCTACTTTGTATGTTTGTTTGTTGTTTCTTTGTGAACGACATGACTCGAGAAGCTGTGACTGTATCTTCACGATATTTAGTAGATGCGTAGCGGCTGCTTAGCTCGATAATGGTTAACCTGGCGTTTCCGTACGGCTCTGCAGCGGACTTTGTATGTTTGTGTACTTGTCTCTGAACAACATCCCTCTAGGAGCTAGCTGTGGCTGTATCTTCACGATATTTTTCAGGTGCGTAGCGGATGTAAAAAGGAAGGTTAAGCTCGAAATTGTTTTACCTGGCGTTTTTGTACGGCCCTGCAGCGAGCATTGTACTTATTTAATAAGTGCTTCTATCTGTGAATATCAGAACTCAAGAATCTGTGAAAGGACCTTCATGATGTTTGATAGGTGTATAGCGGTTGTAAAAACTAAGGTCAAGTTAAAAAATCGTTCACCTGGCTTTTTCCATATGTACTGCAGCAGACTGTGTTTGTTTGCATATATATAAAGCATGATGGGCGATGTAAATGGTTTTAGAAGGAAGTTGCGGTACTACAGCGGAGGGGAACTTTAATGTAGGCGGTAAGATTTGCTGCAAGTGCCAGGTTTATGATTTTTAGTGGTTGATAGGACTTGGAGTAGGGATGAAGTGGTATAGGTTTTGGTCACTAGCTACTTGATTAAACTACAGGGGCGCGATTTTGTCGTAGACGTTGAAAGAGAATAACTTATGAAAAGGTAGGCAGATTGGTATGTAGATACCATGAGTGATGACTTATATAGCCAAATTTTCGATGTTTCGATTTGGCTGTTGAAAAAAAGACACATAGAAAAAATATCAACAAACTATCGAAATTAGAGTTTAATAAAACAAATTTAATACAACCAACATATACGTCTATTTTATTGTTAACCCTCAAGCACCCGACCTTTTCTTGCGACTAAAATGACCGAATGAGCCCGAAATTGTTCATGAAAATGTCTATTCCAATTCCTATCGGTGCTCATTGCAAGAACATTTCTTCGTCAATGTGATGGGGATATTTTGACACATTAAAATGTTATCAATTCCAGCTCATTATCATAATTTAGGCATAAGAGCAGAATGACCACGTTCTCCCAACTCCTTTTCAGACCGGGCCACGCGGGGTGGGCGTTTTTAGGTCCTCCGTAACTTTCATGTCACACAACTCTTGATTGCCTTACTAAAAAGCTACCCAACTTGGTAGATTATCAGGTAAAAAGTTGTAAGGAAAAAATTTGAAGTCGATAAAACAATTTTTATGTTGCCATGGTGACGGGAAATATTGTGGTCATGCGATGAGTAATGTAGGGGTTTGGTCTGAAAAGTTTGTTTTAAAAAGTGCACAATTTGCTGCAATTCATTTGGACCCAAGGCGGACCAAACAAAAACTTTCCTCACAAAGAAACTCACCGAAGAAATATTTCTTTCGACCAAACATGTTAAAATGGTACTTTTGAGGGTCAACAGTGTCGCACAAACCACATTCTTTGTATTTCCTAACCCACTGATATATTTGCTGACAATAGCGTCGATTAGGTAACTGTTTCTTGACTATATTTTTTTAACTTGTTTACCCTTGTCCTGCTGGTAAATTTTCCACCCATAAACTCTCCATGTGCTGGGCTTTTTAGACCCTGTTCGAAGAAGGGTTACTTTGCTTTTTTTTGTAACTTTGCCACATAGTAATCCTATAATGTGATACATCAATAGAAAGCAAAATGTCTCTAAAAATATAATGAATGTTTTACCTTGAGTCAATACAAATGATTTACAAGGGCAATAATGAAATTAAGCAAGTTATCTTTTTGTGTATTCTGATACCCGAATCTCATGATTAGTCTTAGTGTCAACACTGCAACATTCATATGACATCCTGACAACATCAGAGCCACACATGTAATGAAGAAATCTACCCAGGTATCTCTACAGGTAAGTTTATGGGTAGGTGTCGTCCTTGGTGCTGAACAGGCTGTTCAAAATTAATGTACGTATCCATAAAAATTATAGTACTATACACTTGTTCCTTTGACTTCAGTACAAATAAAACACACGGTTCTTGTTCAGTATAACCCTAACATTAGAACTTGTTCTACCTTTAAAAATGTAAAATAACTTCATGATAAAAATAACCAAGGAAGTGTAAACTTTAAAAGTTGTTGATATTGAATCTAGTATTGAATAACTAAGCAAAGATAGCAAAGACTGCAGATCTTACAATGACAACGTCCTTATTATCAGAATACGAGCCCTTAAGTAAAAAGATAAGTCTTTAAGTTAGTAGTATATCCAAGAATCAAGTATGTTCATGAAGTTCATAATTATATACATAAATTCTAAAGAGAGACAAAGTTTCATTGCATGCGCAGCTACAACAGCTGTTAATTAATAAGGCCATAAAAGGTCAGACTTTCAATATATATATATATATATATATATATATATATATATATATATCTGTTGATGAATAAGGCCGCCAATTGAAGTGACAATTACAGCTTTGTGTTTTTTCTACATTCAAGAGATGCGCGAAGTGACACAATTGAAATAGATTGGTATCACTTGCCAAGTTGACAACTACAGTTGTGGCAACCATTTTTGTGCCATTTCCCTTTTAAACCTACGGCCATATACATTTACATCCACGTCTACAGTCAATTCAACATGTACAATCAATACTACTAAGTTGAAAATGATTCCGTCTACACTTCTGGATAAACGTCACAATTAGACGTTTAGAATGGTGTCCACCGTTCTTCATCAGTGAATTAAAAATTAAGTTGTACCAATTTTGCGGAACAAAGAATAATCATTTCGTTCTAAATAAACAAAACAGGCAACGGCTATTGTGTTCGACATAAACAACACAGGTGACTATTGACGTGTTCTAAATAATGTTCTAAATAAACAAAAGGTAACTGACAAAGGTTCTATAATACATTCATGCAAAGTGAAAATTTAATAACATGGAAATACATAATTGATAATATATTTATGTGTATATATCAATAAAACCATCAATTACCAAACCAAAACATCATTCCAAGAACCAAAAAGATCAGTCCTAAGTCCACCCTATGACGTAGATAAGGACGGTAAATACGTTCGTAAATAGCTTCCCTTTTGCGGAACAAAGAATAATTCTAATGTTCTAAATAAACAAAACAGGTAACGGCTATGGTGTTCTGAAATAAACAACACAGGTAACTATCAACATCTCAATAGTTACCTGTGTTGTTTATTTTGAAACACCATAGCCGTTACCTGTTTTGTTTATTTCGAACATAAGAATTATTCTTTGTTCCGCAAACTTTGTACAGCTTCATGTAATTATCCTGAAGTATAGACTGAATCATGTTCAATTAATTTTATCCTGGTTGACTAATCTTCACAAACGTATCAATGCTACTCTACGTTATACACTCCTTTCAGGATATATGAGAATTATTTAATAAAACCACTATGTACTTACTATGCTTACGTTTTGATGTATTTCAGGCACATTCCTTAGAGTTGTTTTTTTTAACAGGATGTAGGTGGAACTTTCACAGCGGGAACACAATCATAATGATAGAAGGTACATACTAGTTCTATTATTTATACACGCATTATACCGCTTATACAGTATATCTTATACTGCAGATAAATTGCTGCAATTAAATTACATTTCATCGCCTTTCTCGGCCCCTTTATGAGGACATAGTTTGTACGTAAGGTACACGGTACGTATGGTTGTAAAATTAAATAAAACGAAAAACTAAATAATTCAAACAAACTCTAAGTCTTTACAACGCGACGTGACAGCGTCAATATGATGTCATTTAAAAATAATATGTAAATTCCATAAGATTGAACCCAAAAAAAAGGTAAACCCTTGAACAGTAAAAAGTATAACCCGGAAAACGTTATGGAATGCAACACAAATTTGACAGAGAGAGAGGGAATCTTGATATTAGTATCTCATACAACTTCTGTTTTTGTTTAAAGTAACAGCAGCAGCATTAGAAAAGGCCTTTTTTTATGTATTACATACAAAAGGCGGGATCTGCTATCATTATTCAGCCATTTTGGACTTTAAAAATGCATTGCTTTCAACAAACAGCCCCCAAACTCAACAGGCTAAAATGTTCGTTTGAATATTCTTTTCCAGAAAAGATACCCGGTAGAGAAATTTTACAAACATTAAGAGGATTTTTCCCGAGCTAAAGATATTGTCTTTTATCTGAGGTTGTGATCAATGGCCTCATCAAATAAGCATGATTTATAAAGACTTTCTAAAAGTCAGTATTTATTACATACTATATACGTTATGTGAGAAAATAGTTTGATATGGCTAGACAACCTGGAAAATATAGTCTACAAATATTTTTTTTTTTAAATATTCATGTCAGAAAAGTAACCTCGGCATCCCGGCAAGATAGATATTAATAAATTGAATATTTCGACCATGTTGCTACCAAAATTTTAGGAAAATGTATCACCCACCCACACACCCAGTCTGAAGAAGGTTGACTAAGGTAATGCTACATGTTAGGGGAAGTCAACAAATCAGTTAAGTTTTAGCGTTCGGTTTTGTAATAATCTTTTTGTATTTTTGATTAATCATTTGGACACAGGCTATTCAGGGTAACATAAATAACCTGTTGTTTTAGTTGTCTTCTTTATACTCTACATGGTCTCGCCATATGCATTCCCCTATCATGTTGCCCAGTGGCAGTTTAAATTCTTGTATTTTACCTTTATTTTAATTTATTGCACTCTTGCACACTCTCAATACACTAAGCTAAATTAAAACAAGGACACAAAAGCATAAATGAGCTCAAGGCTTTTTATCCCTTAAACACCTTTCATTACTGCGGTTAAAACGACTGAACAAACTCATTTTTGCTTAGTCATCTTCATTGTACATCTCGGTAGTAAGTGTGCATACATTACTTGATTTATGCAAATCATTATACAGAATGGAGGCAAATCTTGCATAAAAAAACAGTAGTAGCAATTTTTTAAACAATTTTGGCCTTGACTTTCCTGAAAAAAATACATAATGATAAGTGCATAACAGTATTGAATTGAATATGCTTCTGATAATAGATATATCATATGGACAATTAAAATTATAATATCACGTATTCAAAAGATGCAATTTTTTCTACATCAATAACACTTGTTTTCTATCATCCTTAATAAATAAATAACAGATACTATAACTGAGAAAGTCATAAAATGAAACATTTTCCCTGATTCCTTACGGATTCAGTTGAAGTCTTTAAGGAAGAAAACTAGTCTTACTTTAATTATCACATTCTGTTACAGGAAGGCCTACTCTAGCAGTCCTTTACATAAAAAAAGTTACAAAGCTGGAATCTATGAAATACCACACCTCATCCTACGTCTTATCACCGTTGAAGATTACATTTTTCAAGTATGCCAATTGCAATTACACACGCAAATTATTTCCTTCCCTTTACCAATGTACTCACTAGTACACTGGGGTGATGGTGACTCATGTTTATTCCAGAGGAGCTTGACAGATAAACCTTTGCTTGTTAGTACACTTAGTATCACCCCACATGGGAATGCCAGTGAGGCCTGACCAGTACTTAACGCACAATTTCAATTTGCCCAAACGAAGCATCCTTTTGTTATTAGGCGTTCCTGGACACCATCCCTGAAAAACATAATGAAACAGTTTTAAGTCTTGATAGTAGACGCAATACGCCGTGGTTTGACTCAAAACCATAATATAGTATTGGTTTAACGGTATGCTTCTCGTAAAGTCAATAATAATCCAGCACAAAAGGAAACAATACATGATTTATATAAATTATAAATTGTATGGATATCTGGCACAAAAATACGCTAAACCAAGCTGTGCAACATCTGAGACTTAAAGGGGGGAAAATCAAGCCCCTTCACAAAGCCCTTTAGACGAGTGATCTTGTATGTTTGCCCATTCCCTATTAAAACTAACATTCTAAAAAAAAATAACCTTCCGTGACAAAAAAAAAACACATTCTGTTTGACAAGGCATGTCTTGATATACTCACTTTGTAGTGGCCCAATGTAGACCCATCTTCCCAGAGCCAGTGTCTCTCCTTAAGAAAGAAGCCCCCCTTGTCCCTCAGGCCAATCCAAAAGTCGGCGTAGTAGCCTTCCTGCCGGACAAGGTTTCTCAGGGCGAGGTCCAACTCTTCTGTTTTAGGCATGGCAAGTCTCGCACCAACATTGTTGCAGGCCTTCCTGGCATTTTTGTAGGACAGTTGTCGGTGGTTAAGCAGGATGCAGGTTCCAGCGAGGAGTCTGTATCCGACCTGGCAGCCGCCAATCCTGGGAGCTAAAACAGTGGAGGAACGTTCAACCCTCATCCGACCGATACATTATTACGACGAATCTGACCGTATTGGGTAATTTTTGACCCCATTTTGCTCATAGATATATTTCTACTGGTTCTTTTTTTCATTAGTATGTTTTCACTGTTTCACCATTCTACTGATTTTTTTTTTTCATTAGTATGTTTTTTTGTCATCACTATGTTTTTACTGTTTCACAAATATATGAAAAATATTTTGACAAGTTTTGGTGTAATTTATTTTTACTCACTATCATAATTAATGCAGAAATTATGGAGAAACCTCCTTTGCTCTAAAAATCTACTGTACTCCACTTACTTTAACAATGCTTTTGTCTTATCAATTTCTAAGCAATGATATTTGTAATACAATAGCATATTAATGTTATTTGACAATAAATCAATCAATCAATCAGCCGCGGGCATCAGGGGAGATGCATAGCGGCTGTAGACATGTCCCTCCAAGATGTTCTGTTTTCAGCCAGAGTTCTCCAGTCAGATCTGCTGACCCCTGTGGTGTCCAGCACGTTGAAGACTTGGTCCTCCCATCTGCTCCTAGGACGGCCTCTGGGGCGCCTCCAAGTTGAATCTGGAACTGAGGTGATCAATTTGATCACTTCCTGGGTCGGTGTTGCTCTGGAGATGTGTCCCAGAAGGTTAAGCTGGTACTTGGTGATCTTCTGGCTGACCGGGATCTGGTTTGTTGTGTGGCGTACTACTTCGTTGGTGACATGGTCCTGCCAGCGGATGCCCTCGATGCTTCTAAGGCACTGTGAATCGAAGGAGTCTAGTTTCTGTTTCAGTGACTTGGTGAGAGTCCATGACTCGGCTCCATACAGGAGCACTGAAAGAACCAGAGTGTTGTACACCTTCAGCTTGGCCGTTCTGGAGAGATGCTTGCAGCGCCATACACGGCTAAGGCTGGCAAAGGCTGCAGAGGCGATTCCGAGTCTGCGCTTGACATCTTGGTCAGACTTGCAGTCCTGCGTAATAACGCTGCCGAGATAGGTGAAGCATGAAACCACCTCTACTGACTCTCCATTGATCGGTGGACAGGTAGGTTGATCAAGAAAGTCACTGAGGGACTGCACCTTAGTCTTCAGCCAGCTGACTTCTAGACCCAGGTTTTGACTCTCGGCTGAAAAGATCTCCAGCGTGCTGACAAGGGCATCGAACAACTCTGCAAGCAGTGCCACGTCGTCGGCGTAATCCATGTCTGTGAATGTATGTTGACCGTACGTAACTCCACACATCCCTCGGCCAACAGTCCTGGACATTACATGGTCAATGGCGATGTTAAACAGCGTTGGAGCCAGGACACAACCTTGGCGTACGCCGCTGAGAAGTGTGAACCAGTCCGAGTAGTTTGTTCCTACTCGAACGCAGCTTGCAGCTTTGACAATAAAAGATAGAGTATTTCTGAAAAGTTGATTTTGCACCATAGTCTGCCAACTAATCACATACAGACAGTGACTCTTGTCTATTTTTCTGCAAATGCCTTTCTTGTAGGTTCCTTTTGCTTATCTCGTCCATATATTGTCTTGTAATTGATAAGAAACATTCACTTTCATAAGTAAAGGCAATTAGTGCTTATTATCATAATCAATGCAGAATGTAAAAAAAACGTGTTTTACTCTACATTTGTTTCAAAATATTCTGTGTTTTACTCATCCAATCAACTATAACTTTTTGCTGTAATAGCAATGATAAGGAATGTCTGTCATTTTATTGAAATGTTTTGATATTTACGTAATTAATGATGCATAATTGGCTCGGCTCATTTTTGACAGCAACGAACCAGACACAAACTTTCAAGTATAGCTTATACAGTAATCGGCAAAAGGCGGTGAAAAATTGGTAGATGTTGTAAGACACGTATACATACCTATTCATGGAAGGAATTTTTTCTCTGATTAAAAAAATTAATGTTGATATGGCAGATATGGCGCCTGGGGTCAAAACTCACTCTATGGTCGGATGAGAGTTAAATACCAAAAGAAGGAAATTTCCAAGAATACCTTTACTATGAATGCTATGCCTACTTTTTTTTAAATCTAATTTTTAAAAACTTCATTTCAATTTTTGCATTTGTGGAGCCCCATCCTTAACAATTTGCCAAGTTTGACTATCTTATTCACAACGTACAGAATATCAGAACATAAATTGCACATTTACATGACCCGCATTTTAATTTACACCGGTACAAGTTATTTATATCACAAATATGGAATCCCAGCATTTCCTCTTGAGAAATCCTTGGCATAATTAAATAGGTACATGCTCGACAGAAAAATAATAATTGGCCAACTAAAACAGGGTTGCTCGATAAAATATAAGAAATGGAAAAAACGTTCCGCATATACTTGCGAGTGTTTAATCCTTATTCCACACCTTAATATTGAAATATGTTGTTTTCACTTCAAGTTTGTATTCTCTTTGTCAATTTCTTTATCCGCTGATGCATATAGAATGCATCACGGTGTATTTAGTATTATCCGAGGTCCCAGCCCGACCGCGGGTCGGATTGCGCGAAATAGTTCGATTTATTCGAATAGAGCCCGTCTGATAGGGAAAGTTATCACCCGGTCCGGAACACCCGTATCGAACGTTTTCGCGTCACAGGTATGACATAAACATCAGGGATATGGCACCATTACATCGATTGCTCACTTGGGAATTTTTGCCTAGTCAATCAAAATTCTCTATAAACGTATGGTTGTTTCTAGTCTTTGCCAGCCATTTTAACCGTTAGCGGATATGTTTGAAACCTTATTAAAAGCAGTTTTTGTTTTGTGTGACTCACTTTTCCTGGTCGTCGATGTGTCTTGGTTTAAATTCCCAAGTCGCTTGCTCCGTATCATCACGCTGGTTGCAAACTAGGATAATAAAAAAACGCGATGTCATCATTGTCATATATTCAACGGTATGAAAACTTACAGCCTAAATATAAAATAACAATAAATAGATAAGAAATTGGAGAAGAAATTGGAGAAGAACTTAATATCTTGCATAACATCTCAACGAAATTAGATAATCACGTAAATGTAGTAAAAAATACGACATATTAAAGACGACTGAAAAGGCACGAATCTAGGAAAATAGTTTGAACGTAAAATGTTTTATGTAAAAAAGAAGATAATGAAATGTTATTGTTACCTCTTTGTCTGTGGTTGTCATATCCAGCAATGTAGTTGTCACTGCCGGAATTGCATCTGTGAAAGCTGGTATTTTGGTTGTTGAGGCTGGCCGTGTGGTTGTCACGGCGGGCAGTGCGGTTTTCACAGATGACAGTGCGGTTGTCTCGACAGTTCTGGTAGTTGTCATTGAGGTTGTCACGGCTTGCGGCGGATATGTCACGGCTGGCACTGTGGTTGTTACGACCGGCATTGTGGTAGCCATGTTTGCCTGTGAAGTTTCACGTTCATGACCGGCGACCCCCGAAGATAAGTTGGTCGTTGAAGATTGGTTCGCCAATAGCTAAGTAAAGAAAACAAACGTCCTGGTCAACAAAGAAAATGAATGATATGACAATAACAGAAAGTTATATGGAAAAATTATACATATTATTTGAGTTTGCATTCCATATTGTTTCATAGGTATTATCTCCACCGCATTATATAGCCATTGTTTTATTAATTTTATGGGATGCCAATTAAAGTACTGTAGACAGAAGTTAAGAAAGCACACCAAGGGCTAGCTGTGTGGTTAGAAAATAAGAGAGGAGACTGACCTGATATATTTTTCCTTTGTTCTCCTTCGGTGTACCAGTAAGGTAAATGTTGATGATAACTGCTGAAGCAACCAAAGCTGCCACTGCAACAGCGATGATGACGCAACGGAGTAGATGGGGGTGGAGACTTGCGCAGAATAACCATATTTGGCCTACGAAAAGTCAATCATTAACACAGAGGTAAAGTTTTTAGGGCAACCATAGTGACTTTTTTGCAACGGTTCTATTGGGCGTTATTAAATATCAAATTATAAAGAGTCCCACGTGATTCATACCAACTTGTCAAGAAAATAAATATGTCTAAAACACAAGAAGAGAATCCAAAACGTCTAGCGTGACATTACTATGCCGCTCGTGAATTCAATATAATGCAATTTATCATTAGTGGTGATATTGGCTCTTCATAAGTCTTGCTGCATATATATTAGTTCATGTTTACTGAGGCAGGCGTTTATTGTTCCCCACATGGATATTATTTAGTAAATACACAAAGGAAAATGTAAACGGGCACAATGCAATGAAGCCGAGTGACAGTGCAGGGGGTGATTCTGATTTACCCTCATGATTTTTTAAAAAAACATTTTGAATTGTTACAACTTTCAGTGAGACATGCCGATTCTATTAAGGAAAAAGTACTGTGGACATGTTAGAGTGGGGCACTATGGTCACCTAGTATTATTTCTAGTCTTGCCTAGCAGTATTTGGAGATTTTCTGAGAATCTAATCGTCCAGGAGAGAATGTTTAGGGCTTGGAACACGGTGACCCTCTTCCCATTTATAGAAAAAATTAGAAATGTATATTTCGAAATGTATATAGAGTCCATTCCAAGACACCATGAGGGTTTTTAGGTGATATTTGTAATAAGTCTGAATTATTTTCAATAAAAGAATATCCAAGCAAGCCACAATAATTATATTCTTTTCAAATAAACTAACTAAGAAAATACTCACCTATTTGAATTCCTTTGAATATTTTTAGAAACATTTGAAAGTAACTGTACAAAATATCGTTATTTAGAATAATTGTGAAATCTCTGTGTGATTCTTTGACATTTACAAATATTTACAAATATTTGTAAACTTTG
This sequence comes from Branchiostoma floridae, assembly GCF_000003815.2. NCBI lineage: Eukaryota > Metazoa > Chordata > Leptocardii > Amphioxiformes > Branchiostomatidae > Branchiostoma > Branchiostoma floridae. The sequence goes on from NC_049996.1 coordinate 7,958,059, forward strand.
CCAAATGGTAAAATTAGTTTATTTCCCCCATAAAAGTAAGCCATATTGTAGTCTCTGAATATTTTTAGATTTTACAGCTGGGCACTGTTGGATCCTTTGCGGTGGGCTATTGTTGCATGGCACCCAGCCATACTTTGCAAGGATGTGTGAATTGCTATCTTCCCAGCCCCATGAACCATTAAAAAAAATGGTAGAAAATGGTAAATAATGGTAGAAAGCTGTTATCATTATCCACGCCATGAATATTTCCAAAGTTTTACAGGACCAGGAAAATATCTATAAAGTTGAAACGGCGGTAGAAATATTTCTAAAGTATCAAATGTCCTAGACATATAATTACAAAACTTAAAAATCAGTTCAAATCAAACAATGGCAACAAACATCCGCACGGGGGGGGGGGGTGGCTGAGGGGGGGCTAAAAGTGTCCGCGGCAATTTTGACCCCCTATAACTCCCAAACGGCTTGTGCAAGAACAACCAAACTTGGTGAGTTTTCCTAAAATATTGTTGGCAACAATTTTAAAAAGATTGGGGAAGTTTATGATTTTCGTGTTGCCATGGCAACGGGATTCTGAAAGGCAAATTTTACAAAAATCACTAATTTTGGTTTAAACAATGGGATTTTAAGATTTTCTTGCTAAACTTAACATCTTTTCATATATCTTTAATATCTAAGACATATTAGTTACACATTTATAATTAAATATTCATAAATTATGCTAATGAGATGACGTAATAGGTCAAAATCCAAGATGGCGGACAATATCATGTTGAAAAGTATAACAAGCTTATTTTCACTCAAATTTCATCACTACTTGGTATTTTCTTACAGAAAACATTCATTTGAACGTTTGTAATCCATTTTCAGGGGTTTTTAGCGTTGTATGTTGAAAAAAATGTATCTGCAAAAATTTAAGCTTGATAGCGGATCCTCTATGAGTCGATCAAC